>NW_027176705.1:3913208-4053208 GCF_023349555.1 Cebidichthys violaceus
ACAAGTACTGCTAGAATCTATTCTGGAGCACCATAAAGTGATGCAAGACCATTTTCTATCAACTCAAAGAGCACTAAAGCCCGAGCTGATGACCAGTTCAACCAGCTACTGTGACTTGCAGTAACGAAGCTCTATTACCGATTGATGATGAAGATCAAATCAAGCTGGCTGCTCTGATGAACCAGACCTGTATTGATGCATCAGCATTAGTTCATTAGACTGCTCAGAGCAGCAGCACAGAAGTCTCAATCATGTAAGCTGGGGCATGTGACTGCAGGCCAGCACTGTGGGAAATAACTCAGCTCTGCACTGAGGCAAAAAAAGCAACGGCTGCTCTGGTCGTCTCAGCTAATAAAAGGATATCGGCAACATACATAAATATCATTATCCGAATTGACATATACATGATAAAAGGTTTAGTCCACGGCCGCTCGTTCCAAATCTAAACTTGCATCAGCACTGGGTATATTACGATAATTGATTTAGTCAATATTGCCTCGTTTTCACACTGTGTAATAACAATAATATTGACTTTGGCTACATGTCACCTTCTCCAGAGAAGACTAGACAGGAACTCATTATTGAAAAGATGAAGGCCGTGCTCATCCCGAAGAGGAAGAGGAAAAGTTATACTAAACAAACACAAACGTTGAGACAATGTCTGAAGCCAAATAAACAGTTCACTCCTCATCAGACAGTACGCAGTCACGAGTGGGCGTACAGAGGACTAACTAAACGGACTTGGCAGCCTCTCAAGGCGGCATTGACTTGTTACTGGCAGTGACAGCGTGTCTTGTCCGACATCAGAGACATCCGGTAGACATGTGTCTCAAACTAGTGCCAGCTGCTCTGAAGTGCACTCTATTGTCTGGTTGTTGTTTGTCTGGTGAGGAGAGTCTCTGTCTCCGTCGTTTCAGGGCAAAAAAACGACGCTACCGGAGCTACCAGGAGCTAGTTAGCTTCCGTTAAGTACGTTAGCATTCAGCGCTAGCGAGCTAGCTATTTAGCTAGCTAACGTCAACGTTACGCCCGTGTGTGGTTTTTGGGGTGTTTTTCCAGCCAAGACAGCGTTGTTCACTTCACTTAGAAGTCACCGTGTTTTAACAGTACAGTCAGACAGACAGGCAAACACGGCAAAATGCGACCGGCTGGGTGTCTGACAGACAGGAGGCAGCATGCATAGGGGGGGGGGGGACCTGCCACTCAAAACCACCGATCAGTCACGACGGTCCATAAACCCCAGAGGGACGGTGGTCCACTGACTAAAGATCGGATCACCTACCATTCTCTTCACCGTTGAGACTCAGGAAGCGCTGCGTGGTGGCTCTTATCCATCTATCGGCGGTGCTCTCTGTTAGCCTTGGAAGGAAAGCCCGGTGGACGTTGGAGAGATCCGCTTCGGCTGCAGCTCCAGCGGAAGGTTGCTTTTTCATAATTGTGCGACTCCAGACTGACGCGGCGTGACGAGCTGGCTGAGTCAGCCCGCACGCTGTCACGTGGCCGAGGCGGAGCCAGCGGCCACATGTGCGCTTTGTTTTAGTTCCTAATAATGACAAACAGCCAGCAAAGAGATACATTGTTTCAACTTCCCTCGTCCTGTCTCACTTGTTCAGCCTGTCTGACTGATAACATGGTGAATGGCTCTAAGATAACAAAGCATGGTTCCCCTTTATGATAAGGTACCCTTACTTAAATACTTATATTACTAATGGCTTTAAATTGAATGGCTTTTTGAAAAAAATCATACAGAAGTAATTTAGAAGAACAATGTTGTGGGTTGTTTTAATCCTCATTTTTTTTTACAACTCTTTAATTCATCAGCAAGATCACCTCCTATGTACCCTTAATAATAATAATAATAATAATAATAATAATCATAATAACTGTATTTATATAGCACCTTTAAAAACAGAGTTCACAAAATGCTTTGATAGTCAAAGCAGCAAAAACAAGACAATAATAACAACAACAGAAAGCTCAGTGAGACAGTTGGATACGTTAAAAATAAACTAAGAAATTAATTAAATTAAATTAAATAAAAGTTAAAAATAAAATTACCCTCCAATGGAAGATTTGCAGACACCTAGACCGAAATCCAAGTAATATATAACAACTTTTACATTTGCAGACTTGATTATTATAAATATCCTTTATTAATGATTTATTGACATATATAACTGCAGACTTTAGCACCTGACAGAAAGTGAGAAACCATAAACATTTATTAATATTTACCTACATGTATAACGTGTTATTCAAGCAGATAACAAGACAAGCACCTACATTTAGTTTTAACCTAGTTAACTAAACGTGTTATGACTGGCTTCAACTGGTATAAAAAGCCTTCATAAATTAACCATTAATATTATATCATTCACGAATGAGTCATGGCACAAAGGAGATATTTAGTGTTCGGAGTAAAGAACATTCCTACAGAATATGTCATAGCTGTCAGTTAAGTATTTTTTTCCTCATGCTTATCATATAGGACAAAAAAATTGATTGATTAAAAAAAATGCAATGCAATTATAACACAACTGCGTGATTTAGAGCAGAGGTCTTCAACAGGGGCTCCGCGTCCCCTAGGGTGTCCGCGGAGGTACTGCAGGGGGGGTCGCGAAATTTTTGGTTGATGAGACAATTTTTTTTTCTTTTTTCCACATTTTAAATGTTTTTTTCTTTCCCCAAACATGAATCTGTCCATTATTTTAATAGTTCAGTATTGTATGCAAGATAACAGGTATGTTTATGCATGGCAGTCGCACTAATAGGCCATCACTCATTTTCGTTTCCACATTCATGTTTAAAATAAAAACGTCAATTTGAATAGCTTGTATGCATGATTATCATGCAATTGACAATGTTGATATTGGCATTGGTATCAGTTGACAAGGTATGTTTATAAATGGCAGTGGCACGGCCACCTTACTCACTGTACCTTGCAGATGTTTCAAATAAAAACATGAATATATGAACCTGTGTATTACTTGAATAGCTTAGTATTGAATGCACAATAACAAGGTATGTTTATACATGGCACTAGGCCCAGTTTAATATAAAACACAATTGTATACAATATAGTAGGGGGTCCCTGCTCCATCTCTCTATCAGTTTGGGATCCTTGAACTGAAAAACATTGAAGACCCCTGCTTTAGAGTGTATCTAATGAGGACTGTAGACGTCAAAGACTTCAGAAGCCTGGTTGGAGGGATCATGCGCCTCCTCCAGACAATAAAGGCCTTTTACCATTTTACATTCAACATATTTATAAAATTTAAAAAAAAAACTGTTTTCAATGAGCTCCTTAGCACTAAGTCTATGAGACACAGACAGTGATCTGATGGTCTTCATTTAACTGTTTCAGAGATGGCATTGTACCAACTGTTTTATCCTCTACACACCGTCGACATCCTTTGTTGCAGAATTAATTCAAAGAGCCTATTGATTGATGCTTGAACCGTCTGGCCACCGGCTACCTCACAGAACATAAAAGGCCCCACAAGTCGTTTAATAAGCCATCTTTCCTCACAGTTTGTACACTCAATAATAGCTGCGTGGAACAGAGCAATAAGTCACTGCTTGAGTGATTGTGTGTCGTGAAGCATCCGTGTGGAAGTTTCAACAAGGAACACAATACACATACAACATTATATATAAGTTCACTTTAATATAAGGCGATGAAAGAAATCACATCATACAAACAGGTTACACAGAAACCCCAAAACAGTTATCAAAAATGTATCATATTGAGGCTACAACTAATTTAACCCCCCACCCCCGATGAAACAACTGTCAAGCTGAATATTATAAAGTGCTTCCTCATTTTGTCATATGCAATCATCACAAAAGGCAAAGTCATTACAGTCTTCTGAACGTGAGCCTAACAAACCTCTCAGGCACTAAACAAGCCAACATAATATTTATTAACCTTCTAGCCATTTGCAGCAGACAAATGAACACGTACAGTTTAAAGAATCTGTTGATCAATAACATGTGTTCCCTCGCTCTGCAAATGTAATATTAAAATGTTTTGAAAAAGCATCCAGCGGTAGGTAGGGAGCATTCTCAACCCTCTATGTCAGCATATTTGTCTTTCCACAGAGCAGTCGGTTCTTCCCTCTAAAGAAAAGAAAGAATTCAGTTTTGTTTTTGTTTATCACATACAATTGACAGACGAAAAGATTTTAGGAAGTTTAATTTGCAAAGCATACTGCATGTACAACACCAGACGGGCTGGACATTGTACATATAGCAAGCCACAGAGAGAACACATCCTGGTCCCAATAACTGCAAGCAACATGCAGACATGTAGGTAACTGTGTGAAGGATGGAGGGATGCAAGTATTAATTCCTGCTGGTTGGAAAAGATGGATGAGTGGAAAAAGAGAATGATAAAACAAACAAAATTAAATAATGAGAGGACGTTAATGGTATTCCAGGGCCATGGCTTTAACACAAGGGGTGTTGATGAGAAGCTCTTCAGACATTTTCGATTATTTTCAATCAACTAGAGACACCTAGTGGTGAGTTAATGCAAAACTATGTACTGTCCAAAGGTAGGTCCTCCAGGTTCTTTGTATTTTAAAAAGGCATTCGATCGGTTGTGTCTTTAAATATCACATTGACCCTGGAACTCAGGGGTTAAAATGTCCAACAAAAAAAAAGATAAAAGGGGACTAAAAGAAGCCCTGAAGAAAAGCTGAAGGCATCGCAGTAAGCAACACTATAAACATGGCGTGAGAGATGTAGGGGTGAGGTCTGGGTTGGAGGGAAGCAAACCTGGCAGCAAAGGTTCCCTTGATGAGTCCAAGACCTGGTGAAGATGAAGCCAGGTCAGAATTATCTCTTTCCTGCTCTTTTTTCTGTCTCTCACATAAAAAGACGAGCATATTCATACGACACATCCATGCAACCTAGGACCTCGAGGTGAGAAATGTTCAGAACTTCAAAGTATTTTGCAGGATTTTTGTTAAACTACAAACGTACTATATTAAGTCAGTTTGATTGATTCAGTTCATGCTAGTTGCACATGAAAACACTTTATTTTCCTTAGAATTAAGTGCGTTACTTAAATTACGTTTTTCTTTGCTTTAAATTTGTTAAGATACACTGCTTAATATTTGACTCTATTTTTTCTCTTTTACACACATTTCTTTATTCTTATATTCTTAATTATCATAACATGTCCTTAACTCATTGTGGGAGACGTCACCAAATGGTAATGAATGGGTGTGACACACACACACCGCCACAGCACATGCCGGGCTAAAGGAGCATGTAGAAAACAGATGTCTTTCCATTGCCGATTACATTCGGTTCTTCAAAGACAGCACAACATCTTGGAATAGAGTCAGTCAATACACTGCAAGTGGGTGACTCACAGGAATGTCTGCAGTGCAAGCCTGAATTACAGTAAGTGTAATGACAGTGTAGTGATGCTGGAGTGTTTACTCAGTACCTCGAGCTGCAGAGAGCTGAGCTGATGTCAAATTAGGGTTAGATTCAAAAAGGGGCAAATAGTAAAAAAAAGAAAACATGCCTCACATTAAAAACTGCATTCATAACATCAGATTCATGCTGTGGACCATGCAGTCAATAAAAGACAGCAGCGCCTACGATTTAAACTTCTACCGGTCCTTGAGGCTGCCATTCAATAAACGGCTTAACCTCAGTTCACCTGCATGACAAACTGGCAATGATGAAAGCTACGATGTAGCTGTAGCTACATCTTTACTGTTTTGTTTAAAACATAAGCAGAAAGAGAAAAAAACCATCTTGCTCTGCAGAAAGTCTGCAATAATGAAGCCACAAACCCTCAGAGCAGAACAGGAAATGGCTGAACAGCCAATTATGTTGTGCACAGGCAGCTCGGCACTAAAGCTTGTACACCTTGTTTGTATAAGTAAATATTAACAATATGCTCCTAGTGAGTAGCAGTGAGCATATGACTTGTTAATAAGCCTCGACTGTGTACTTCAGGAACATCTTTGGAACAGTGCCGTCTGTGTTGACTTTAGTATCATGAAAAATGTACGTCACAGATAAACGTAGAGTGAAGTTCTTCAGAAATACACTAAAAACCTGTATGAACACACAAAGTCCCACAGGAAGTGCCCAAAGCTGTATAGAATAACTTTAAACTCTCTCTCACCGGTCTTCTCACCTCATAGGTGGTTCCAGCCCAGAACTGCTTCATCTCTCCCCTGCACCCAGCCACCACGGCGGAGGTTATCAGGGTGAAGGGCACCAGGTAGAGTAGTGCGGGCTGGCCCATCCCCGACAGCAGCATCACAGCAAACGTCACGATCATTCCCAGCAGATAGGCTACAAGAAAGAGACGGACAAACACAAGCACAGAAGAAGAGAGACTAAATCAACCTCAAACATGCTCAGTAGAGGTATTAAAAAGACTCTCACAAAATATCTTCTGATAGATATATATATATATATATATATATATATATATATAGATATATATATATATATATATATATATATATATATATATATATATATATACATATATATACATATATACACATATATATATATACATATATATATATATATATATATATACATATATACATATATATATATATATATACATATATATATATATATATATATACATATATATATATATATATATATATATATATATATATATATATATATATCTTCTTACAGTATCAACAATGGAGATATATTAATACAATTACAGTTGAACTGTGATGTACCTATGCAGCAGCAGACAAAGTAGATCTTCCTGCTGCTGTTGATCCAAACATCAAATCTGCTGCAGTAGGCCACCAGGAGACCTGTTGGACCAATGAGGATGCAGAGGTTGAGTCATCACACCATAAATGTTGCCTTTATTTATTACTTCTCAACGCTGCTATTTGTATTTCTGCTTTTTTATTTTTATTAACATAGTTTGTTTTGGTACTTTTAAAGCAAAAAGAAAGCAACACATGAGACCTGGGCCACACTGCCTGTGTGAACTCTACACATCATTATTTACCTGCTGTGTTTAAACACTGTCTGTGATACTTTTAACTCACCTGGAACAATGATATCTCCGTAGCCCAGAATGGAGAACTGCATCCCACACAGGTTCTGAGCCCAAGCTGAGAACCGTGGGACACGCATGACCACTGGCAGCTGAGAAGGAAAAACATTTTACATGTCTATAAACATAAAGTGTGATAGCTGAATTATAGTGTTGTATGCAACCAAATACAATGAGCTCTACATTGTGTTACACTGACTCAATCTGACTCTTTACTTAATATCAAATTGGTGTGTATTGCTTGAGACCATAAGCTATGCTGCAGGAAAAGTCTTGCTTCAGTTATCCAACAATGGCTCAACATTCCAAAAATAACCGAGGAGCAAAAACCCTTACAATAGTCATAAAACAATGCTTTCAAATGGAATATAAATACAGAAACATTTCTATAAAACAAAAGAATGGGACACCCTGACGGCCAAATACAACACAAAAACATTGCTCAGACACCGATTCAGCTTGAGCAGAACTGCCGTGTTCAAAATACAAATCATGTGACTTGACCTGACAATCATGGGAGAGTCTGACGTGTGTGTTTCATTCCTTTGCTTCACGTTTCACTTTTGTAAAGAGGTAAGGTAAAAGTATTGTGTATATCTCGCGTGAACATTTTCATAAGTAGGATAACAACCAAGAATGTAATAAACATTATAGACTAGATCACATTAGGCTTGGGCGGGCTGAATGGGTTGATGTCTGTGGCTTTAAACAGTGACTGCAGTTGAAAGAAGACTAAACCCAAATTATCCCCGATCAGGGCCGCCATCTTTCTCTGCTAGAGACCGACCTCTGGTGGCGCATTCTGTGTACTGCAATTGTCACATCAATTCAGCATTATAAGAAGTGGAGCATCTATATTTATGACAGTATTGAAAATCATAGAGTCGGGATTTTGACATACTCTGGTAAACCGTAGTACAAGCCTAATACACACGACCAAGAAAAAATTGTGGGTACAATATTATCCAGTACATTATTATATATTATGTTTTACACTTTTAGTTGAAAGAATGCTTGCTTTGTTTTTTTTTCTCCTGTTAGATACATTTTATTTTTGATGTATCTGGGGAGTCCATGTGTGTTTATAGAATAATATACAAAACAAAAGAAAAAGGCCCAATACAGAGCTTGGGGAGTGGGAGTGGGAGGTTAACAAGTCAGGCCTTACTTTCTCAGAGGGGGCCTGGGGTTCAGCGGGGACCTCCACCATGTTACTTTGCGTCTACGACAGAGCCCACCCAACCCCAACGCACAGTTAGTCAATCAGTCCACCGTAAGTAGTAAAGCTGAAGACAGTACGAAGGGAAAAGGGAACTCCACCAAGCTTAGGTTTTACATTGTTCTCCGGGACTTAGGTGAACTCTTGCACACTGCTCTTCTTGAACACACATTCACTCCTTCAATTGAATTCACTCATGGAACCATGTTTCTTCAGTCTCCCAATAAAGTGAACAAATGTAGGATATTAGCACTCAAAAACATTCCTAGGTCAGCATAAAAGTGCCTGAGTTGGATTAAAAAAATTGTGATTTCCTATAAATATCTAGCATATCTTTCTGTCATAGATCCAGATATTTAAACTAATGTACAACAATAGGCTGTCTGTTAATATTTTTTCAACTATTTAAAATCTCATGGAAAAACAATGAAAAGACAGAATGTGGAATCTGATGATTTTAAAAATATTTTGAAGATGCCTGATCGATTTGGTGAAGTTCCCCTTAGAAGGAAGAAGCAGTGCAGGAGGACTAACCTTCTCTCCCGATGCGTCCGGGCCCAGGGCAACCTGCACCATAATGCTGACTCCATTCTGTGACAGAGAAGAGATGCCAAGCATTCTTATTATGTTACTCGTCCATTTGTAAAACTGCCATGAAACACCCGAGCTGCAAAAACATCTCCTATTCAATGACATTAAGTGTCAGTGTGCAGCTGTGTGTATGGCATCACTTCTTCACTTAAATTAAGCTTTTGTGCACATGTGAAATATGTTAACTGGACGTAAACACACCTTGGGACAACAAAGAGGTGAACATATAAGTGGCAGTTAAGTTTGTGAAAAACCCTACTGCTGCAACCCTGAGAAAATTCAACTAAATAAAAACATATACTCATACCTTGGTGAAGAAAGGAGTAATGAAAACGAAGAAGACGTCATACACAAGCAGGAGGCTCAGCAGAATCACACAGATCTATGTCATTATGGAGAAAAAAACCAATCTAAGATTAATTCCAGAAGTGAGAAAAACATTTATTTGAACATTTCAACACTGCTTTATCAGCATTGACAACAATATCTGGTACAATGGGACAGCATGTGACATGCTAGTGACAGAAGACAATACGTATTAAATACTTCTGGCTGTGAAGAGGTACCTTGAAGTTGGACAGAGAAATGGTCTTCATGAAGTTGAGGCAGAAAGCAATGCCAAGGAGGTCCTGCAAGATCCAGATCCAACTACAAAGGACAAATAAAAAAGTTCTTTTACCTTGTGTGTTAACTTGAGCATGTGTGTTTTTAACTTTAACAAGAACAGTCTAGCTCTACTAAAGGATACGGCGTCTAGTTACACCCAATAAAAACACCCTGCGAAAGAAAATTCTGCTACAATCATGACACAAAGCCAAGAGCAATATGAATGAAGGACAATTGATTTTGAAGTCATATGTTTGATATTTCTGAGACTTTGACTTCAAATGTTTTTTTGGTTGTCACTCAGACTAAGCTGACTGAATAAGATCAAAACAGCAACACAGACAAGTCATCTTAAGGACATTGTGACAGGTAGGCTGAAAATAAAATATCATCTACTATAAATAAAAAGTCCTACAGTCAGCCTTCTGGTGAGTTTAATAATAAGCTATAAAGATACTTTAAAAACTAACACTGACTTGGGTGATGCAATGTTAAAAGCAATGCTGC
The DNA here is from genome assembly GCF_023349555.1 of Cebidichthys violaceus. Classification (NCBI taxonomy): domain Eukaryota; kingdom Metazoa; phylum Chordata; class Actinopteri; order Perciformes; family Stichaeidae; genus Cebidichthys; species Cebidichthys violaceus. Next base: position 3,923,204 of record NW_027176705.1, read on the forward strand.
TGCTGCTGCAATGTGAGTGTTTACCAGATCATTTTAACTAATAAGCATTTCCTGCTTCACCAGCAAAACAGTCCTCTGTGACGGTGGCTCAGCCGTGCTTGAGTGTGTTATGGTTGTGTGTTTTGTGTTGTGTGTTTTCCCCTCACAGTACCTGTCTTCATTCCTGTAGACGCCCCAGACCACAGCAATGCTAATACACACAGCAGCCAGTATGAGAGACCTCACAGAGAAGTTGTAACTTCGGATGGAGAAGCTAGAAAAAGACACAGACAGATAAATAAAGACTTTCAGCAGTTTGTCTGCCAGGGTGTGATTCAGAGACAGACATGCCGACACACTATGACCATAATGTCCGTCTTGTTTAGATGCGTTACTGAAATTATGGAGAAACCAGGAAAAGCAGTCAAACATTCACACATGTTCACTTATCCTGAGCCGATCATCAGGTAGTATTGATACATCTGGCTGAAATTGTTGTTTTTATGTTATTCATTTTTGTGAAGTTAGAACACTGTCTGCGGGTCTAAATCATACAATTATCTATTTCATAGTTTCCCCCAACAGCAGTGGAATGTGTGTGTGTGTGTGTGTTTAGATTATTTAAAGAGTAATGCTCATACCTCCCAGTGCCACAACCAATTTTTTCCATCACTGCATCCAGACAGCTGAAGAGTGCAGAGGCAGACGCAAGGCAGAATATAACAATAATGACGTAAACTGGGGGAAAAAGAAACACAGATCACATTAACATAACTTCAGATATAATCACTCCTCCTCCTTCCAGTACTCGAAGCGGGCCGGTAGATACCCACGAGTACACAGTTATCTATAATAATGGTCCATGATGTACAATTGCATAGTTTAAGTCAAAACCCTTCAAATGTTCGTGGGGGAGGATTATCAAACCCAATATGTCCTTGTATCTTTTAGTCAGTTATTAATATGAATGTGTCTCTTAATCCTGCTCTGCGTATATGTGCGAGCATCTTAAGAGGGACATTGCTTCTAAAACCTGAATCAATAGCTCACACGCCTCAGCTCAGCATGCACACCTGACTGACTGGCTGGTGTTGATTCCATTCTATCGTACGATACCATAGACTACAAATAACACAGGAAAGCACTTCAAGTATTAACACTTTGGGTAAATGTAAAAACATACCACCTTCATGCTATAATGTTTCCGTTGGAATATACTTGGAGTATTACAGGCCTACTATAGAAGCTGCATAGGCCAGGTATAATAATATAGCAATAAAAAACACCACTGGTTATGACCAGAAGTAATAAATAAAAATGAAAAAGTAGCAAGACATTGCTGATACCGGCCGATACACAAGCCAACATGTGAATAAAGGGAGTGCTGCTACTTCTTTTTCCACTTCAAGCATTGACTCCTTCGGAGTACATAAGAGCAGTATTTTGTCACTTACCAAGGACGTTGTAGAAGAAGTACATGAGAACCAGCATCCCACACATCAGGGCAACAAAGATGACTACTTTGAGAGGAGAGTACAGGAAAAGCTCTCCGCTGTCTGCTCTGCTCTCTCCCCCTCCTCCCCCTGCAACATCACCCTTCAACCGGTCTCTGCCAAAAACAGAAAAACATTTGATTTTATCAAATTGATCTCAGACAGTTTATAAAACTGGTGGTTCTTAGGGGAAAAAAAGACCAGCATCCAATACTCATACTCAGAGAGTGGACCATACAGTTGCATTCAATGTGATATAATGGCACTGCAATAAATATGACCTTTGGGAAAGTATGTGTTGCTTGTTGACAATGGCATCTACTGTATGTTGACATTTCAGTTAATAATACATTCACATTGACACTTAATTACATCGTCACTGCATACTAACCAGTGTGTCCCAAAGATAGATTTTACTTGGCAAGCCACCCCCTGCCCATCCCAAGTAAATTAAGCGACCCATTTTACCATCTAACCCCCCCATAAACCTCCACTAATAGAATCTAATTTGGTGGGAAACACTGCTAACGATGCAGCAACTATATTTTCTGCAAATATGTGCTCTCGTTTGATTGAATTAATATGTATAGATGGACTGTGCGTGAAGCTGCAATGTCCCACCTCTCACACGCCCCGCTCCAGAAGCCGCCCAAGGCGACTGTGACAATGGCAATCAGTAGCATGACTGCAATGCTCGCATCAATCTTTGAGTGAGGCGGAGCATAAAGTTTCACCTGCATGCCTTCACCAAACACCTGAAGACATACATAAAGATTAAACATTTAAAAAGAAACTTTTACGTTCTTCATCAAATTGACCTTTATAAGAGGGGCGGTACCAAGAATGAAAAGTAAGGACTGACCTCCTGTGCATCAAGGAAGTCCCTGTACCTCATGAGAGCCAGAGGAATATGGATCTTTGCGTACTCTGACTCATTGGCTGATGGAGTGATCTGAAAAGCAGAGAAGTAGTAAAGACATTTTCATAAATGCAGTTGTTTAGAATTTCTTGTCTAGCTCTAGGTGAGTCATCTTATGCATGTTATATGGTCAAACAACAAGTATGAACAAGATGACAGAGTAAACCAATCATGTCAGGAAACAAGAAAATTGAAAATCCCCACATCCACACCACTGGTATCGTGTGTCACTTCCTTATTTCTGAATCACTTCTGCATGTGCATCTTACATGTTACATTCGTACATCTGGACGTTAGTATTAAGATCACGTACAGATCAACAATAAAACAAAAAGATTATGGTCCTCCATGAGAGTTAGTAGATAATTAAAACACCTGAAATATTACGGAAATATCAAATCACATTCAACTGACAAAATACAGTTTGGTGTAAATGTCCTACCAATAACGTGTTGCTGGCAATGAGCAAAGTTTTAGCTCCAAGATTCTGAGCAACCAGAGCTTTCTGGCTGAACTCACAGTCCCCTCTCATCACCACCAACGCTTTGCCCTTTACCACATCCGGACTGACCCCGGAGGTGTTACACAGCACCGTGGCGGTCATATTCACCAGTGGATACTGCATCTGAGAAAGTGAACACAATAATAGTGAGTAGGATAGGTGGAGAGTTTCCTAGAGCTTTCCCCATCATAACTTTGGGAAACATAGGAGAAGTCACACAATTGTGGGTGTTAATCAACAGCCACCAGGTTAAAAATATTGGTTGTATAAGTGACTGCTAGAAAAATATTACTCGGCACCGGGTATAAAATCAGATAACACATACAAAGGCTTTGAAGCAGAATGATTTAGTCAAGGTCTGGACCTCGTTTGAACTTTGTTCTGTAAATGTCATCTTATCCTAACATGGGAAGACGTCACGGTCTCAAATCAGCCCCGATCCTTAACACCATAGCCTCTCGGTAAGAATGCATAAATACTGACGTGCACAACAAATTTACTACCTCCCTTGACAAAAGGTCACTAGAAGATGCTAAAGACACACAGCTGAGATAGCTATTGTGGAAAAGGTTCAACACGAGGTCACAAACTTTATGGAGGCAGCTGCCTAGCTTTCAGTGACTAGAACAGAACATTCTTTAAGTCCCAACAGTGACGTTTTGAAATTTTACATTTTTAAGTTCATCTTAATTTTGTCCACTGGCCACTTAAGCAGGTAACCACTTATAGAAGGAAATATAATTAATAACATATTAAAAATAAAACAAATACAGACAGAAAATGGAAAAAAGGCTTAATATGTCAATAAAAGTCAGAGTTATTTTCCTTTCCTAATACTAATAATTAACAGTAGAATAGTGCTTGAAAAGGTTTGAAGAACTTACAGCAGTATCGAGGGTTTGTGACAGGGGGGTCCAGGAGTGATTGTGGACGATACAGTACTCCTTATTTATACTTTCATTTGAAACGCGCAAGATGGCCTCTTGGCAGTTTATCTGTCGGGCAAGAAATGTTATTCTTAGAAATGTTATTCTTTTGAGTTCCACACATTCAAAATATTGAAGAAAATACCCTACCCCAACCCAGTAATATCAATGGCATTTTACATTTTAATGTATAGTTAGCGCAGTGACACATACATACTGTACAATAACTGCTCTGTGATCATACAGGGCCTCAGTGATCAATAAGTCTGTATATGTCATGATCTCTCACTCCTGAAATAAATATGTAAAATACTTCCTTGTTGATGACGTAGTAGGGGACGTTGTTAAAATCACTTTCGGCTGAAATTAAACTATATAACTTAATGCCATGTAAGCTAAATTAGATTTTAACGGCCAACACGTGGGGTGTATAACTTAAATTTGTATAACTTAAATTTGAGAGCTGTTGCCAGTTTGAACCCCACTAGCTGAGGCTTAACTGACCAACGGTCGGGCTAACGCTAGCTCACCGACAGCAGCCGTTTGTCTCTCGGGTTCCCCGATCAACACGGTACTTCTGTTCCACATATTAGCAGTGTGTTGACTACATACTCAGAATAACATGTAGACAGTTAACAGCAGTGGTAGCTGACGTGTTTTTCGACGGTTAGTCCAGCTATAAGGCCCGTCAGTTGGTGACGCATACCCAGTTCAGTTTCAGTTCTAATAATCGTCCGTTAACTTACCTGCGATACAGAGAAAATGACCGACAAAATGATGAATCTGACTGCTCTTTCCATTTCGGTAACATTCGTTTTTTTGCGTAGTCTGGCGGGATCCACATTAATTGACTACTAATATGACACGGAGACACTTTCTATTCGCTATGTTACTCGTACGTTCATTGCGATTGTTTAGCTTGCCAGCAGCTGCCAAGCACTTCCTGTATCGGCTCGTGAGTGACACATGACCACGTGAGACGCTGACCCATTGGTTTCACCTCGCAGCGTCTCAACACAAGCGCACTATGATAATAAAGAAGTAGCAATACCAAAACGTAGAAATAATGCATTCCCAAATGTCATGCAGTGAAAATGTAAAAGTAGGCCTAACGTTACAATAATCCGTTTTAGCATAATATAGCTTACATTCTCAATAAGGAAGAAAAGTAGCCTATGGTGTTACTGAGATTACCGATTTTTCAGTTCTATAGGCAAGAGTCCATCTGGTCCTTTTTAGGTTTTAAATTAAGTCCTTCTTTTACACAGATTAATTTCTTTCTTTCTTCTTTCTGTAAGTGTGTGTGTGTGTGTGTGTGTGTGTGTGTGTGTGTGTGTGTGTGTGTGTGTGTGTGTGTGTGTGTGTGTTCAGGCTCAGGATGTATTATTATAATAGTCAAGACTGGGTGAGATAGTAAATGGACTTGAATTTGTAAAGTGCCTTTTAGCCTTCCAACCACTCAAAGCGGTGACCTACTATAGGATGGCAGTGTATAGTATATATATATATATATGTATGAGATTCACACTGTACACTTGTCACTGCTTATGATCTCTAACGATAGACTACTCCATATTCTTCTAATCAATGTATGATTCATGCAAATCATCCATTGGACCCCAGAGGAGGCATTTTCAAGCTTAAGAGAGCAGGAGCTGTTGGACAAGTAAGAGATGAATCAATCCAGAGCCACATTATTGATCATTGACATCATATTTTTTTGCTGGTAAGCCTACACATCATTGTTGTCATTGCCAATGTTCATTTCACTGAAATATTTCCTAAAAATCCAGGGAAAAGAATAAAAAAATGTAATATCAGAGGTTTTTTTTTGGACCATACAGGCTCTGATAGCATGGTGTATGATGTTATTATGCGTCACTTATTGACCTACTATAGGATGGTAGTGTTTAGTGTATATATATTATCCTTGTATGAGCTTCACACTGTACACTTGCCACTGCTTTTGATCTCTAACTGACTAGGCTATTGCATATTCTTCCTTTTTTTCCTTTTAGCTTTGCTTCTAGCCTAATGTATGATTCATGCAAATAACCCATTAAGGTTAACGTGGGTGAAGATGCAGCCAAGTTATTATCGGTGATCCTTTTTCCTCCAGTGTATTCCTCAGCACTAATTAACTAATAGCCAGTCATACTAGCTATCATACACTGAACCCGCCGATCTTCTGATTGGAAGATGACCTGCTCTACAGCTGAGCCACAGCCACACCAAAGCATGGTGCATGAACAGTTCAAGATGCACATGAAATGAATGACCAAGATTAAATGTCTCAGTTGAATAAAACAGGACTGCACCATGAGAAGTCAGAATAGACTGACAGAAAAGACAGAATAGACTCGGGTGAGTGGGGTTCCACAAAAGAGAGAAACACAGGAGGAGGAGGTATTTTCAAGCTTAAGAGAGCAGGAGCTGTTGGACAGATAAGGGATGAATCAATCCAGAGTCACAGTACTGATCATTGACATCATGTTTTTTTGCTGGTAAGCCTACACATCATTGTTGTCATTGCCAATATTCATTTCACTGAAATATTTCCGAAAAATAGTATCTGTTTCCAGATATCCAGAGAAAAGAATACCATTTTCTAGTATTTTTTTGTACCATACAGGTTTTGATAGTAGGGTGTATGATGTTATTATGCATCACTTCTTGACCTACTATAGGATGGTAGTGTATAGTGTATATATTATCTTTATGAAATTCACACTGTACACTAACCTTATCAATGTATCATTCATGCAAATCACCCATTAAGGTTAACGTGGGTGAAGCTGCAGCCAAGTTATTATTGGTGATCCTTTTTCCTCTATTGTATTCCTCAGCACTAATTAGCTAATGGCCAGTCTGCTCGCTCGTCCAAGATCTAATCAGATATTGAACATTTCAAATTTTTTCTTTCACGAAAAACAAAAAAAACATTACTAGTTCTCAATGACAGATTAGCTCAAGTGCAGATACTTTGTCCATTAGAAGAGACCATTTATCTATATGTTATGATGGGGTTCATTAGGAAGTAGTGGAAATATTACCACATTATGTATACAGCACATACAAATGTATGTGGATTTTACACAATAAGCAGCAATCATTTACATTTCGTCTTGATTTAAATATTATCTGCATCTTTTTCATTTCCCCCTCATCTTTATATGAATTACAGAGCAATATTTCATCTGTCACTGATTAATGTGTCACTGCATGGCCGAGAAGCTAAAGCTACCATATGGTGATGGATTTTCAAGCGTACATGGAGACTTCACCCCTGAAGCTCCATAGCACCAAGACTTGAGATAAACACAGCAGCTGCCTTGCCTTGTATGACCCTGGCCTGATTACAAGGCTGTTGCAACTACGGCTCTGGGGTTTTATGTGCCACTTTGAAATCTGCTGTCTAACTAAAGCTGTCAAGACATACTCTAACTGCTGCTTTGGATGATGACACTCATGTTGCTTTCAATGCATTTCATATTGCACACTTAAGTTACAACTTGTATCTATACTGATTCTTGAGTAGATATTTCGCTGTAATCTATTGTTGGAAATGTCTGTTGTAAATTGACAGTGCATTCTAAATTGTTTGTTTTAATGTAAAGTTGTATTTTACAAACAAAGTTCCTCATTTTCAGAACAGGAATTCATATACTTCATAGATTGCCAAACCAAACCCTGTTTAGACTTCTGAACCACACTTGCTTGCCCATTTGCTCGCCTGAACACACACACACACACACACACACACACACACACACACACACACACACACACACACACACACACACATGCATATCCAGCTGAAATCTTTGATGATTGATATATGCTGATTCCCTCTGGGTGCAACTTCAGAGTGTTCTGAAATTATGCTTTTTCCTTCAGTGTGGGTCACTGGTGGTAACAGTAAAAGTACTACCCAACATTACACTTTCATGCATGTGTTGATTGGCCTTCAGTTCAATCAAGCTGTTTATATGCAATTGGAGAGCGCTCTATTCCCATCCTCATTTTGCATACATTTATGTATTATCATGCTCACAAAGTCTTTATTCTTGGAGATGATGACATATTTCGGTTTTCCTGTTACTATCCAGTAGTTTTGTCAGTGTTAAGGTGGATGCTTGAGATATAAAATAGTATACAATACTGTAGCACTGGCATTATTTAGGATACTGTGCAAAAATCAACATTGCTTTGGATCTGTAAATCGATCACAGACCAACATGTTTGGTTCTATTTCTTCAACCTCACATTACTGATGTCTTGGGTAAAACATGCAGTGGATTTATATGAAAAGTATAGGTCTGGTATGTGATGTTTGAAACTCGTGTGAGATTTGAAAAAGCAAAGCCTGCCTTTAAACATTTTTGGTACATTTTAGAAAATGTAGGACATTCATCTTCAGTAAAAGTAAAGTCTAAGGAAAAGGTCAAATAGATGATTTTTTTTGTTAAGGATCTAATTTTATCTCTAACAGGTAAGTCAAAAACCAAGAGGCTCAAAAAGGAGAAACAGAGCTTGTGAGTTAACACAGATTATGATTCATTATGGTAGAGCCTCAGGGGCATGACAGCATGACATATATACTTTTTAATATCAGCACCAAATCACAACCAGTTGAATCTATACAAGTATCAAATAGTGGCAAATATCTGACCATCCAAGGCCCAGTCGACTTTGACATACTGATGACAGTTGAAAATGAAAGGAAAGTAAAGTGCACCTGGTCACATTTAGACTTGACCCATTATGACGTAATCAGTCTTCACATGCAGACTACAAAAGAGGCCTCTTATGAGCTTCAGATTACCATGAAATATAATTTGTGCTCCCGAAGCAAAACCCCTAGCATTTTGTTTGTTTCATCAAACACCTTGGCGCTGTGTTTCTTCATCATACTCTAAGAGATATTCTAAAACAGGATTATACAACTCTCTGAAAAGTCTGTACAGTACAGTAAACTTTCAACAGATTTAGATAACTCTCTTGAACTTTGTGTACACTTCAGCAGACAAGGTGTAAAACCAAACAAACCTTCCATGCTTAATCCATCAACATTACTACCAAAATGTGGGGAATTAGTGCGAGGGCAGATAAAATTGCCATGACGCAAATAGACTCAGCAACATAATTGGCTTGAATGTGGCCCATGTTTCCCATTTGAACTGATAATGGATACATTTTCATGAATCAAAAAAGTGTGATCCTGTCTCATCATATTATCCTTCTCTACTATCATATATTACATCATGATAGACTGTAAATGAGCTGCTGACTTAAGGATGATGAAATGCTGTAAGAGCACAACTGCTCATCTGTGAACGACTTAGCATCAATATCTGGTAGAATACAAAGAAATAAAGAAATAAAAGTTGTAAGGAGGACACAGAGCATACGCTTGGCTGGACATGAAGAACATTATACACAAACTCCAAGGTTCAAATGTAAACCCCTATGTTTGGATTGTGTACAAAAATTACACTAATAGATGTTGGGAATATAGTTATGTGGAAATAAGGAGTAGAGTTCACGTTACCATTAGGAACAATAGTGTAATATGATAGCATCTTAAAATACAAAGTTTTATTGACAAATGGCCTTTCAACATCACTTTATTAAATACATATTTAGTTTTCTTGCATCTATCTTTAATCTACAAATAGTTCAATACCTCTCCTTTCTTTTTTGAAGTTTAAAAACACAACTGAGTATAAATCGAGAGTATTAAGTTGTATTGTGTGACACGTCTTCCCTTCAAAAGCTTGTGATGCATGAAGCCGGAGGACTAGGGTGACAAATAACAACATGTTTAGGGTCAGCATGTTCCTTTCCTTCCTGACCGTTAGTTGAACATCACATAATTATCTTTTCTAAATTGGAACCCGGGAAATGAATCCATCTCAGTTAATCAAAACAAATCCTGCAACATGCATACAAGGACATCACAAAGGAAGGGGACCATTTACTGATTTAACAAAACCTTCTCGGTAGATTATACATCTGGAAATGTTAAAGTTTCTTGAGTGTTGTTTTTTTATGCATCTATAAATTGTATCTGTGCATATTTAGCTGTTCATAACAAAAGTTAGAAAGGTTTAATATAATGCCAGTTGGAAAAATAGGCAGTAAACAAAATAAACTCTATAGGCAGGCACAGTAAATGCAAAGTATCCCCCTAATGCACTGTACATCAGCACAGTCCTTGAACAATGCGACCACAGTTACTTTCCACCAGAGCACTTCAATTATGTTAAGTGCTTCCTTTCAACATACATCTCCAGGCAAAGTCCATATTTCCTGTCCAGGTACATGAGGATGTGGCCTCTCAACTGAGAAAATGTCACCATATATATATATATATATATATATATATATATATATATATATATATATATACAGTATATATTTTTTTCTGATCACATAGCAAATTTGTAAAAGAGATACAGACATTAGCAGGTGAAAAAATAAACTACTATATATATATATATTTTTTTTTTTATTTCACCAGGAAGCTTAATATAAGGGTTTTAAGGGTTACAGTTTTAAATGCAAACACTCTAAATGTGTCCCACTTTATTTCCAGTTGTAGTGTATGTGAATGACATCAGCTGACAGGAAGTAAACATGGACCCAAGCTGTTGCCTATCAATGCAATTCCACTGAAATGCACTAAAACTCAGTTTTTCAGACAGATAGTATTCATTTTTGAACACTAAGCAACTTCTAACCCAAAATATAAGAATGAACCTGGAGACAAGCAGAATAAGTCTCCTTTAAATCTCAGGACAAACACTGAGGAGTGTGAAAAATGCAATAACTCAGCAGTAGAATGTTTACTTAATACTTCAATAAATTAATATAAATGAGCAGGATGTACAGCATTAATACAAGGGAAAATAGCTAATAACTCATCCGAATGAAATGACCAATTTACATTTGAATGTCTCACACAGCATATAGGCACCATGTGATGGCCCTTTGAATATGTAATTATGACCTGATGGTGGCCCTCACTCTTTCCCTTTTATACTGCTATGGTTTTCAAACTGAAATATAATGAGGAGGAATCTGCAATAAGAAGTTGAGAGCCTGCTTTAATTAATCCCTGTCACTTCCCTTTCTTACATTGACCTGTGTTTAACTTTCCGTGAAACATTACCATGGAAACAGAGCCCAGTGCTAGATGTACCCTGACACATTTATTCAATTGTAATTGCAACCATAATACTAAACAAAGTAGATGCCTCTCAGAGGGCAAACTGCTGCCAGTGAAACACATTTGTCCACAATCATATGACATATTTTTTTCAGTTTAGAATATTCTTGGAAATATATCATAGGGGTTGAAAGCAAGGTCCTACGAAGTGTGTCTGAAATTACCAAACATGCTGTCACAAATTAGCATGACAAACATTTCAATGAAAGATAGTTTTGTGTCAACTAGTCTACAACAAAATGGTGAGCCATGCGTTTAAAAAAAATATCATCCACACTTAATTTTGACACAAAAAGACAGGAGACACTTTCACGACTTCAGGTATGTATCATATTGGGTCTTCACAGCAGCCGTTTTGACATGTCATGGCAGGGTAAACATGGGTGTAATTGATATTATTTAAGGTCTCGTTCTATTTAGTGTGTCACAGTCATTCCAATGAGCCGGCATGCACAATAGCAGGTCCCTACATTTAAAAATGGCTGCAGTGAAAAGGGCTTTATAGCTGAATTCCGCTGAAAGACTTGGATCTTCTGGTCGTTTGTGGACATGTTTCTCGGGGGTTAAAGAGCATATTGTTTCACAATCAGCAGAGTTTTAGCTGCCTATGAATCATGTCTTATGTAGCCTAAAAGTGTAGCTTTTACTGCAGGATTTCACACAACACTGGCAAGTTTCAAAATGTGATTTAATGATTAATACTTATCCATTATGGTCTCATGTGACTTATGTCTTCCTGACATTTACTTAGGAAAAAACATGATTGCTTTTTTTTGCCTTATCGTGATCATAAATCATCGTTTATTCGCCTCCATCACATATCTCTTTTTCCTAACACATCTGTCAATGAGTGTGGAGTCCCCGCCCCTGGGTTTCTGTTGCTCGGCTCTGATTGGTATAGATGGAGAAAGGTGGAGCGGCTGGAGGCGCGCTGGACGCACTGGGTAGTAGAGGAGCTGAACAGTTGTTGAAGGTGCCACTGCCTCGCACAACTTACAGCAGCCTCCGTTCTGCTATGATTTTAGGCTATTTTAGATCCCAGAATTGCGCTAAAGGGTAAACCAGCAGTCCTGCCCCCTGCACATGAACGTAAGTTTACTTTTTTGCATGCAAAGCTTGCTGTAGTTTGAGGTTAACGTTACACAGAGAGGGGACAATGCTACTGTAGATAAATTATGGTTTTGTTTTTAATTGGGTTTGGGTCTGGGTGCACTTAAATGTGGGAATGAAAAAAACAAACAGCTGTGCGAAACTGTGTCTGGTTTTGCAGACACCAACATTGTATTTGTTTTCTTGAACTTATTTATTTGCGTGTATTTCAAATCATTCAAAGTATGACTGTTTGTCTGTAAGTCCTATCTGTGTGGATGAAGTCGGTAATTCTTACAGAATACCATCTATGGAGCAGGATAATAGTTTTACATGATCGGGATACATGTTTTCACCTCGGTCAAAATAAGGACATTTCAAAGAAAAGACAGAAACTGGATGAGCGCGTGTGCATGCCCCATGTGCATAATTGTGCAAAAATGACCGCTGCTATGCATGTCACATTTATTACGTTTACATTATTAGCATGTTGTTATGTGTCGCCTATTCAACCACATGTCATTATTTGTGTATAATTAAAGCTCACTTTTTAATGAACGTTAACATCAGGAGAAAATGGTAAACATGTGAGTCATACATTGAATGGACTTAAGTTTTTGTTATTCACAGCACCAGTCACTCTGTCAGTGATGTAGCTCTGCTTAGATGTGGACAACACAATACTAACGCTTATTAAATGCACGAGACACTGAAAATTATTTTTTTTCTGTTGCAGTTCATTGGGAAACAATGGGCTCACACAACAAATAATAATTACATATGGAACCCAATATTTTTAGTTTTCAAATTGTAATTGAATTATAAATAAATGTTGTTGGTATAGCATAATAATACACTTTATTTATAAAGCCCAATATATATATACTTTTCCCTGTATAAATGTTATTATGATTACTGAGTGAGGAATTCTGAGCAGAACATGCCATTTGTAAATTGTAGTTGCATATTAGCACTATTACAAGCAAGAAGTTTTATCATAATGTACTGTATTCACAATTTCCATGTTCCTTACAGTTTGTGAGCTTTTCCACTTCACTGATTTGCAAAGCGAATGACACTCCCATATAGCCTACACATTATTACTTTCTCTTGATAATATGTAAAGAAATGCATTATTCATTCATGGGATGTTTGTGTTTCTTTTGTAACACAAATGTGTTTGGATGCCTGGCTCCCACTTCATTGCCTGTGACTCATGCATCTTTAATTATGCTGATTGTCTTTTTTTTTGCTTTACTCTTGTTACCAGCACTAATCTTCATGGTGGATGAGCAGAATGCTGCTTCCTCTAAAAGCCTCAGAAAATGAACGCCACTCTGTGTGACTCTGCGGCGATCATGTATCACCTGACAACGGACCAGAAACTGAATGCCAACTGCTCCTTGCCCTCTTCCAACTGGACAGTGTGGGATGATGCCCTGCAGCTGCCTACATTCACCACAGCAGCGCAAGTCAGAGTGATTATTACCTTCATTCTCTGTGTCATATCGGCCTTTTGCAACCTAGCTGTGCTGTGGGCGGCATGCAGCGATGGGAAGCGTAAATCCCACGTCAAGGTGCTGATAATCCACCTGACGGTTGCTGATCTGCTGGTCACCTTCATTGTGATGCCTGTGGACGCCGTGTGGAACGTCACAGTCCAGTGGCTTGCTGGGGACTTTGCCTGCAGGCTACTGATGTTTCTTAAGCTGCAGGCGATGTACTCATGCGCCTTTGTCACTGTGGTGATCAGTCTGGATAGGCAGTCAGCCATACTCAACCCCCTGGCTATCAGTAAAGCCAGAAAGAGGAACGGAGTCATGTTGACTGTGGCGTGGGGTATGAGCGTTGTGCTGTCAGTTCCTCAGGTAAGGTCAGGTGTCGATAAGGGCCAGAGGTCAGGACTGGTTTTCATTCGACAAACAGGTTTTCCTTAAACATGTCATGTCCAGAAAATGTCTGTGTTAACATGCACAGAGGAACATGCCCACTTTCTATAGTCTGATAGAATTCTTACGTCATAGTTGGGCTTAAAATAAATACATAAACTAAGTAAAACGTAATAATGATATCCCAAAAGTTGAATGAACATGGCCAGTAGTTTATTCCTTTTGAGATATCTGTCGCTCAATAACCATTTATTGATAAGTTTTTGATTGGTAATGTATTGATTTTCCTCCTTTCCTTCCTCAGATGTTCCTTTTTCACAATGTGACCATCATCCTTCCTGAGGCCTTCACTCAATGTACCACACGTGGAAGTTTTGTCACTCACTGGCATGAAACAGCTTACAACATGTTCACCTTTTCCTGTCTGTTCCTGCTACCTCTGGTCATCATGATCACCTGCTACACAAGGATCTTCTGCGAGATCTCCAAACGACTGAAAAAGGACAACTGTGAGTTCAAATGGTGTCAGTGATTCAGTTTATCTCAGCGATTAGCTCATATACAACATAACTGCTGTCGTCTGTTTGACCCTTTTATTAATAGAAGCACATTGATAAAAGCTGGGCTATGTTTGTAAGGTGATTTAATGTTTTGTTAAATTGATTTCCTAAAGTGATTTCCTGTTGCTTATAAGCAACAGGAACCACATCCATTGTAGTGATGTGAGCAGCATTGAAAAATTCTATTAAAAAAATCAACAGTATCTTTTTAAAGTCCTGGTTATTCTTGATAATTCATAGACCCGTGTGCACAATTATTTTCACAGAATGAATCTACTAAAGAAGATGTTACTAAAATGTTGTTGATTCTGTGGATTATTTAGAGCAGTAATTTAGCACAAAACAATGCTTATATGACTGTTGATTTAAATGTCATTTTTCAAAGCTGTGAGATGGAAACCTTTTGGCATTATAAGATAGAATCGTGAACCAACCTTTTAAAATAAATCACAGAGCAAATTCAGCTGTTATCATCTGCTCACAAAAGTCACATTAACAAACTAGTTGTACCAAAACCTTCCACTACCTTTTCTCTACCACATGAACCACTCCTAATCATGAGGAGTGACTATCTTTTCCACTATGTATTTTTTGTTTGCATTCAAGCCTTTTATAATGTCTACTATGCTTGTGTCTGTCATTTGTTCTGCTCGCAGTGCTCTCCAATGAATTGCATTTGCGTTGTTCGAAGAATAACATCCCCAGAGCCCGGATGAGAACTCTAAAAATGAGTATTGTGATCGTCTCGTCTTTCATTATCTGCTGGACTCCATACTACCTGCTGGGCCTGTGGTACTGGTTCCTCCCCAACGATCTTGAGGTGAAGGTCTCCCACTCACTGACCCACATCCTGTTCATCTTTGGGCTCGTCAACGCCTGCCTGGACCCACTCATCTACGGCCTGTTCACCATTCACTTCCGAAAGGGGCTCCGGAGGTTTTACTGCAATGCAACCACAGTGCCCGACCTAGACAACAACACGGTTTTAACTGGATCTTTCACTTGTGCTGCCAACTCGTTGCCACTGAAAATAAAGGTGAGCCCTGTCGTCCAGGAGAGGTTCATGTTGTGCAGTGATAACCACAGCAAAACAGAGTCGACTTCACCAAGAAGCAGTTTTTTAACAGCAGACAATGATGCAGAGAGAGATAAAAACCAGTCCAGCCCTGAGAGCATCATATGAGGAGAGGACAGGGTGGAGTCAATTTTTACGAGTGTTTTATTTATTCTAATGTATTCTGTGTCTGACTTTCTGTTGTATGGGGTCCTATATTTATTGAGTACTATGTGTAATTTTGATTTACTTTACTTGTAACATGCTTCTGTAAAAAACGCAAAGCCAGCCATTAAACACAGAATTTTGTATTTCCTTGAAGGGGGGAAATTTCATAAAATAAACATGCAGATAAAACACAAGGCTAACATAATAACCTTCTGTTATAAAGGAATGTTTAGCGCTATGTACATTGTAACTTGTGGTCATCTTGAATTAAATGTATTTGAAGTGTCTCTTGTGAATCCATTGCTGTGGGAAATGTTCCCAATTTTCAGAGGTGAAATTGCAACAAGCCGTCTCAAATATAGCTAAAATTGTTATCACACAAATTCTTGTTGTGCAGGAATGCCAATGTCTTATGCTAACACATATGTACGTCTAGTGATGTATAACAGTAGGATCCCTCAGGGGACTGCTGCTGTTAATCAGCGATGATTCACTGTGTCCAAATGGAAAGTCCATTTCTACCCTTTAATTGTGACAAATTGATGTGTGGCAGAGATAACAAATACATTTCAAATCATCCTCAGCTCAACGGAAAAAAAAACATGCACTTTTCTTCTTTTGTTCAGAACACAGAATGATTAAGAGAAGTAGGTCAAGGTGCAGAGACTCATAACCTGCACAACATGTTATTTTAGAAGTAGAGTATTAAAACTTTCTGAAGTTTTCGAATAAACATTATTTATTGAGCAACATTTCATAACCCTAAAGGGAAATCTGAATCACTGAAATTGCAGCATATCGCACTTCTTCCATGTCTTACAAAATAAAGTATTTATCTAGATAATGTATTTCATCCGTGCACAAGGGTGTATTTCAGTCCTCCAGGCCTTATGTGGAAGACATTCTATGTTACCGCACCACACTAATTATGAACTGAAATAAGAAACTCTATCTGTTCTTTAAATTGGCCTATATCACCCATCTTCCATTAACTTATTCTGCATGCATTTCTGTATCTATTTAATAGATAGAAGATCTCTTATATGTGACATTGAGGACACCAAATAATTTCATTCATAAATACTACAATGTGCCACCAGGATCAGAAAAAAATGGTCCATATTTTAAATATGACCTTGGTGAAATATTTTCAATGTGTTCAGCTCACGGCGTATTTCACAAAATGTATTTTACAAATAGCATTTATTACTCTTTATATAGCAAAATAAGCTCAAAGTTTCACTTCAATTTTGTTGCTTTCAACTGTTTCAACAGATTTTCAGTTAGTGAATCCCTGCCACTGTCATTTATGCTGTTTTGTTTGTCTGCTTATGCCAGGTATAAAACAAATGTATAAAAAGGCTATTATTACAGTTAACTGAGTCTCTGGGAGAACATTTTTCACCCTCATCCTACCAACTGGGGTACCCACAGCCTCAGAAGTATACTTTTTGTGAGCTTTTAAATCCACTTTAAACCAACCACTGCGACAACATTGTGTTTGAAAAAATCCAATATGGTTTCAGGGGCCAGCACAGTACGGAAACAGCTCTTGGATGACCTCTCCTTTGATTAAATGGACCAGACATGTGGTGTCCCAAAGGGCTCTATCTTAGGCCCAATTCTTTTCAGTCTGTACATGTTATCACTTGGCAATATAATTAGAAATCGCAACATCAATTTACATATATATGGAGACAATGCAGCTATATATTACTGTTAACCCAAATGTTTACATCTACTCTGACATAAGTCTGTGGATGACTCCGAACTTCTTACGTTTAAATTAAGAAGCAAAAGCTGAGAGAGAAAAACTGTCTGACCGCCTAAAGTTATTTGGGCTTAACATCAATGAACAAGTCAATTTCCTTGGTCTTATCATTGATGCTGACCAAAATTTTAATTCCACATTAGGGATAATTGCCTGATAATAGTCTGAACGTTTCTCTCACCAGCAGACAGATCAAAGTTAATACATGTCTTTGTCTCCAGCAGGCTGGACTACTGTAACACTCTTCTGTCTAGTGTGTCTAAGAAAGTTTTTGGTCGGTTGCAGCTTGTAAATAACAGAGCACTATTCTGAGGAAAATCAGACAAAGAGCCCACATTCTCCAATCTTAAAATATTTACATTGGTCACCTGTCAGCCACATAATTCATTTTTAAATAGTTCCTTATCCTGCTCTTTTAATACAATTTGATTTCATATTTTTATGCATGAATTGCACTCCATATGTAATGCTATGATTATTTTTTTCTGACAGTAGTTTATTCTTGGTGTCCCCAGGGACCTCGGTCGGTAGTCCTTGTAAGTTAAATATGTTGGTAGGATGTGGGTAAAATGGTGTTGAAGCTGGAAGTGATGGCAGGTTTGTAAATGTTATAGTGAAAGAAAATGTTAATGAAGCACAAATTTCACAAGAAACTTACTAAAGAACATCGAACCAACAGTGACAAGGATTAGAGTAAAGTCTCTGCCTCGTTGTAGGTGCTGAATATAAGTTAAGAGGCCATTGCTGCATTGTTTCTACTGTCTGATGTTGACAATAACACATGCCAGGCTCTTTGAATACAGCACCTGCGCTTTCATTAAGCTCTAAATGATGTTTGGCTCTTTGGCATCAACACTCAGCAAAGCTTTTTAGAAATTCAAATGAGGCTTTCAAGCACATATTAAAATCTGTATCAGTTGTACCAGCTCCTTTTCACAGAGAGACACCACGGTATGATCTGATATGACTGGTGAAGATGGAGCACAAATGATGCAATAATGTAGATACATATTTCTATGCCAACAATGCGAGAGACGCCATACAAATGATCCAAAAAAGTGCTCCATCAAATGAAGCACAAACAAGCACATTCTGGCAAAAGAATTCCCAGTATTGTTCTGCAGACAATCTAAACTAATACAAAAAGTCAATCAGGAAATATTCAGCAGACAAACATTTCTGATTGGTTGAAGGTGAGCAATATGATGTCTCTGATAGATTAAGATCTTCTGATTTATTCTCAACTAACTTGGTGTAACCCTGGTACTCAAAAATATGGACAATGTTTAGAAGTTGAATACTAGAGCACTCAGCTGCTAATGCTGCCCACCAACCTCCATTTTTCTTATGTGTGCATGAACCTGAAAAGCAAGGTCTCTACCTTTGAAATGTCACAAAGAAATGCTTTTAAAACTGAGTCATTATTTCCACTTCACATTTCACTACATATTGGACTAACCTCTCAGTGAAGTCAAAGAATTGAATCAAATGTTTGTTTTTATTTCCATTAAACTAAAAACCATCAGTGGCATGAGAACTGAACAGATTACACAATTTGAATTAATTTAATTAAACTAAGCAAACATCTCTGCACCCAGCCCTGTTTTTTGTGGGTCTTCTGACATTAAAAACGTGGCCTATGAAACATTCAAGAACCCCAAAGGCAACAAAAAGCCTTCGTGCCATGACAGAATGCAGACAAGTCATAATCAGCCTGAATACACTCATCCCTTTAAAAAACATATGAGACGGTCTTACAGCACCACAGATATAACATGTTTGCCAAATTCAACAAAACAAACGTCATGTCATTCCTTTTTGTACAGCCAGACAAAAAAAAAGGATTATAGTGCATCAAGTATGTTTGATTTGTCTTAAAAAGGAAGAAAATTATGCCCTTGAGGAAAAATTATATTTGACCATTTACATAGCAGCAAGCTAAACATCAGTTACTGGATTCAACGCTACTCCAAACCATATAACATTTATTGTTTATTGGAAAAATATGTCTGCCTGAAATTCTAATTTGTCAGAAACATTATATCTGAATCATCACAAGACATAAATATATATGTCTAATGATGATACATTTGAATATATCTTTTTCTGCTTACTTTATACATTTGTTTAAAAATATAAACAGAAATTCACTATTACTATACTGCACTAATTGCAGGAATTTCACATGTTTACATCTGTGTGTAAATGAGCACTGTATGTTAAGGAGAATAGTGCAGTAAAGGTGGTGGGAATTAGAAGAAGCTTTTAACTGACATAAAATGAACATGCACACAAACAAAACGTACAATAATACTTCTGTGCAAAAATATCATTAGCTGCAGTACTTCAGTTGGCTGCAGCTCTGCTGTGTCTCTGTTGTACCATCACTGCAGTTTCCTGAAGCTGCTTCCATGTCTGCATTACAGCTTTGCTCCTTTCATCCACAGACAGCGCTCTTCACATGAAAACATAGGAAACACATGACAACACACTTCTTTAACATTCAACCATGAATTGTTTGTGCTTTGTCCTGGGGACGGGAATCTACATGTTATCTGACTCATCTAAAACAAATTGATATTACATATTCAGATTATTGTAGCATAAAGACATAAAGATTGCCACCTGTGCTGTAGGTAGAGATTGCAGGATTCCTCCAGAGTGACACAGCTCAGTGTGTTTAGTTGTCGTGGAGTTTCTGGAAGTGAAACAATATACCGCATGATAATGTCAGGCTCTCCAAAACGGAAGATGAAAAGCTGACTCTGGCTTTCTGCTTTAGACGACGCACTGCAGCTGGAGTCCTGGTCACCTGCTTGAGACATGAAAGCTTTTTGTTACAGTAGTTACATTTCATATAACCTTGTTTGTGCAGCTTTTTTGCTTACATATCCATGTCAATATGAACTTTCTAAAAAGTCATACTCTTCCAGAAATACACCAGTGATTCCCTCATCAATTATTTCCTCCGGCTATGGCGTAATGCACAACAAAACAAAAATGTGGCTTTGGTTTTACCTTGTATGAACAGAGTCTGCTGTCTGGTGTTCAGAGCATAAACAGGATTGCAGGGAGTGGCAATCCGATGAGTTGTGGGAAGAATCAAGAAGCAAACACTGGTTCTGTTGATGACATCCTGGAGGAAAATTTTTCCATTTCTTTGCACCACAAGTGACTAGTTCAATCAAGAAAAATACGACAGCAGGACTCAACGAGCTGAAAATTATAATACTGTAAGTTATATATAAATTACTTTTGTATGAGCTTCAAACTTTTTATCAAAAACTTCAGTGTTTTTACCAAATTCTGAAGGAATGGCACTGATGCAGTGACAGTTGGAAGGTCCCTGTTGTCTTTTGGCCTGTAGAGATATGGGAAATAATGTGTTAAACTGTTTTGTTTGCTATAATATGATTGAATTTCATTTGACAGTAACAAGTTAGATGCATCCATTAAATAAGAAAATATGTAAAACTCAGGTAACCTTTTAGAGAGCTGCACTGTGCAGGATCGTGTCCCTCTTCCTGCAGTGACTGTATGAATTGCTCCACTTTTACACAACAACAAAAGACAGACTTTTGCTGCGGTAAAAGTCTGGGAAACATCAGTCGGCTCAGGACTGCAATCCACAAATTGCATCCTGAAGAAGGCACTGTCTGTTGCTGGCACTAAGACAACCGACAAAGGAGACCCTGAAGGAGTCACACGCACACGCACACACACACACACACACACACACACACACACACACACACACACACACACACACACACACACACACACACACACACACACAAGCTTTCAATTATGAGTATTCTAATACATGGTAGTGCTATAGCTAAACGACACTGGGATCAGATTTGATAAGATTTTAGAGATACGTCATCGTAGGATTTGCTCACCAGACGGCCTGTCCCACACACACACCAAAGCACCATCGAGCCCAAGAGCTATGTGACGGCTGCATCTACTAACAGCAGAGCAGAGGATTTCCTTTCCATTTGGCCACAAAACATCTGGCATGGGTTCCACATCTGCATCAAAAAGGGAAGGGTCAAAACCAGAAAAGTACGTCTATTACTTCTCTTATACAAAGAAAAAAATACAGTGGACTAAAACTACAACAGCCATCACATCGAGCAGATAACACTATACCTGTTTTGTTCTTTGGTGCTTTTGGCAGCATATACTGAAGAAGATTATGGCTGCCACTCCACCACACACAGACAGCAACAGGCAATCCTGCTGAGATGAAAGGTGACATTAATTAGTGCATGGGAGTTATTGGCTGGTAACTACTTTTGGCAAATGTTTGAATAGAAACGGCTCTAAAAATGCAGCCAATCATAAAAAATTCACAAATTCAACTCTCAAATCACAGAGAAAAGATGTGAACCCTCCCCCTCCAATACAAACCTGGCTGAGACTTTGCTTTACTGCCACCAGGAAACTGACCACAAGGCAGAAGGAAGTGTTGGGTGCAACGTCTGAAAAAAAAGTAATGTAACTGACCAAACTTGCATGTAACATTTACATGCAATTTTGGTTTCAGAAGTGAGGATGGACTCAGGGGGTCCTAAGCCCAACACAAATTATTAAATAGATACTTAAAGGCTAAAAAATATGTAAAGACTTTAGTCAAATATCATGTAATTATTAAATATATTAAATCTACAGCAGGGCTATCAAAGCATCATACATTTGTGTAAACTTTATAGTACCTTGGGCTTTCATTTCTTTCCTTTGTTTTTCCTGCATCTCTGTTAAAACACTGTTCCTCCCATTGACGACTGCTGCTGGTGTCTACTTCCAGAGCCAAACAGTGTGTAAAAAAATCTGTCATCTTGAACACCTCAAGTGGACCATCCAATGCCGTCCCTGCCAATGAGAAGAAACATGATGAGATATTGATTATTATTCACTGTAATGTGTGCTCATGCTTATTCTATTAATTTGTAACAGCAAAAAAATTTAAATAACTGTTGGGAATCATCAGTCATTAAAACAAGATATACAGTTTATAATTACTGACAGAGATGCATACAGGCACACTCACATCTGCATCTACACCATCACTTCCACACACCTAGAAACACGCGCACACACACACACACACACACACACACACACACACACACACACACACACACACACACACACACACACACACACACACTTGATTTCTTTTCTGTTCAGTTATAACACACTATAATTGTAAACACTGTTGCTCTAGATATAATTATACCTGCTGTAATGTTGGGTGGCTTGAGTTTAATCACAACTGCAACTGGAGACCATTTCACATCCACATCTCCAGATGAGTTTGGGTCCTGAGGAATAAAAAAAGATTTCAACTGCCTAAACCTGCCATTGTAATTCGATGACATAGTAGTATCTCGCCGCAGTTAAACAGGAATAAATTCTATTTAAAACTAGGAATCCCCCAAAACCCAATCTGGAATAACAGAGAAGAAAAGAGGGGGTAATGTATTATTATGTATTATGCTAAATATGTGCACAAAGATGAAGAACATAAAAAGACTGGCAGCCACTCTGGATTGCAACAGGTTTCAAAGTTAGTGCTCTTCCTGAAGCAGCATTGAGTCCAAGCCTTTTGTATTCTTAATGCGCCACGCGCCTGTATTTGTGCGCATATTTATCATTTTTTCAATGACAATCAAATTTCACTTTTAGTAAGATAAGTAATTTGAAGCCTAATAGATAATCATGTTCAAACCAGCCGACAAATCACATTTCAGTACACTACCTGATTTTGTGATAGTGCCATCTCTATCTCTTTCAGCCATGCGTCCGAGGGGAAGTGATAAACCTCGAGCCAAACGGCACCGTTACCTGTTAGAGAGGTAAAATACATGTGGATGAATATTTGAATGTGAAGTCTTTAACTAAAAAACATAAAATACTAATAGCTCAAACAGGAAGTAAATTCCTTCCTTACAGCTGATTGACGCAGCTCCATAATCTCCCCCTTCAGACAGTTCAAATGTCAAGCAAATGCTCCTTTTGTTGATATTTTCCTGGTGATGAAATCATTTTTTGAATCTGTTATTTTTAAATGTATTCCATTCCTAAAAGTATTACATGAATTAAAAAAAGAAAAGAAAAGTATATCCTATGAATATACAGATCATTTTACAAACAATCATAAAAAAAGAACAAAACAGCTTGATTTATCCTCAACATTCTGGAGGTACACTAATCAACAACACTTGTGGTGTAACAAAAACAATACGATTTCTATACGCACCATGATGTTAATAACACTAAGGGGGTGAATACCTTCACAGTGATATGCAAAGACTCGGGCAACACCTGCAGTGGAAAATGAAAGCAACTGACGTCAGTATGATGACACATTTTGAACACTTTCTGAAAACCTCATGGGGGCTTTCCAGTTTTAAACGTTCATTCTTCTAATTTACAGCCAGGTGTTATTGTCTCAGTGCAGTACAGTCATAATCCATGACTTCAGTATCAAACATGTCAAGTGTCAATCTGTATTTGTAAATTTGTGAAAATCTGACATGTTTTATGAAGGAGGGGATGAGAGAGGTGGACTACCCACCCATATCATCAACAGTGCCAAGCAGATAGGCTGTCTCAGCCATTCTTGTCATTTGAATAGATGTGATTTCCAGTCCGTCCTGCTGCCACTCTGCAGCACAGATCAGAGAAGATGCGCACCACACGGAGAAGCCCTGGGAGTGACCCACGCCGAGGTACCTGCCGTCGTCCGAGCACGCCAGGCAGTTGGTGCTCACTGGAAGCTGACAGATAAGGCAAAACAGTAAAAAAAAACATTATTCCCACATTTCCTTAGAAAACACTGGTCTTTTTATTCAACAACTTTATTTTCACTTGAATCAAAAGCAAGGGCTTTATGTCCTTGTAGAGCATTTTGGACATATTTGTTACTGGGCTCCACGAATAACCGTATTTGACATTATTCGAAATAATACACAGTTTAGGAAGAGTTTTGCAAGATGGTTTGTCAAATATTTCACGTTTAACATCTCTGTCATGAACTGATTCCATAGATATCTTCACCCATCTGTACCTGTGTTGCACCAGATGGTTCCAAACTAGGTGTTTTCTTTCTGGATGTCTCTGTTTTGCAAGCTGCTTCCATCTCTGAGTCTGGGGTACCTTCTCTTGTGTACGTGGACATCCTATGAATAATACAAAATAATGTAAGCAAAACATTTTGTTTACTGTAACCTGATGAATTTATAATAGATGGGTTATCATTAATACTGTTTTAACTGTCAAGTTATGTCTAACTATGCAGACATAAATGCAACTGCGGTCAGGTTAGCAGACACTCCGATATCCGTGGTCAACTCAGCAAACACTTAATTTTGAGTGCGCCTATATGCTGAAATGTACGGTAAACGCATTCAAACGGCACAGATCGGGAGCGAGCGATGGACTTTGTAAAGTTAGCGGAAAGATTAACGTGAGACAACATCCGGTTTTCTTCAGACGAATATCTGTTTTTCAAAATAAGATGCTTCGTCTGAATGTTGGATACTTTGTTGTATACTTGAAACAAAGTATACATATTGCATAATGGAAATAAGATTGAATGAATTATATTCACATTAAGTATGAAACATGTTACCTGCATCTCGTAAGTAAAAGGGAAAATATACCTAAATTGTGCGTGAAGTGTCTTTATTCTTTGATTTGAGGGTTGCTGGAAAGATATTAAAATTAATAATACCTGATTGACAGACAATTAAGATATTTTACGAAGCAAAAACTCTGAACTGAATTTGTACCTTCACATGGCAAATTTCTGAAATTTGAACACATATACATCAGTCATTGTCTGGAATTATTGAGAAAATAGTTTTTAGACCACTTCAAATATTCAGTTATTAGATATTTTCTTGGTACAAATGTATGACTTTTACTTTGAAATATTTCCTAATTGGTACTGTAAAAATGTCTGATTTTCAGTATGGGTGGAGTCAACGATGTCCTCAACACATATATGTCAGTCATTGTCTGGAATTATTGAGGAAACTTTTTTTATTACACTTCAAATATTCCGTTTTTAGATATTTTGTTGTAAGAAATTTACGACTTTTACTTTGAAATATGTCCTAATTGGTACAGTAAAAATGTCTGATTTTCAGCATGGTTGTTGTCAAAGATGTCTTGAACACATATAAATCAGTCATTGTCTGGAATTATTGAGAAACATATATTTATAGCACCTCAAATATTCAATTAGACGTTTTCTCGGTTCAAATGTATGACTTTTACTATGAAATGTCTCTTAATTGGTAGAGTACAATTGTTTAATTTTCTGCATGGGTGGAGTCAGAGATGTCCTCAACACATACATCACTCATTGTTTGGAATTATTGAGGAAATACTTTTATAACTCTTCAAATATTCAGTTATTAGATATCTTCTCTGTACAAATGTATGACATTTACTTTGAAATATCTCTTAATTCGTACAGTAAAAATGTCTGATTTTCTGTATTGTTGGAGTCAACAATGCCTTGATTACATATACATTAGTCATTGTATGAGAAAAATATTTCTGTAGCACCTCAAATATTGTGATATAAGCCTTTTTTGTCCTGAACATATATGCATTAGTCATTGTGGGGAATTATTGAGAAAAACATTATAGCACCTTAACAATTTCAGAAATTTGCCACTTGAAGGTACAAATTCAGTTCAGGGTTTTTGCGTAGTAAAATATCTTAACTGACTGTCAGTCAGGTATTATTCATTTTAATATCTTTCCAGCAACCCGCAAATCAAAGAATAAAGACACTTCACGCACAATTTAGGTGTATTTTCCCTTTGACTCACGAGATGCAGGTAAAATGTTTTGTACTTAATGTGAATATAATTCATTTAATCTTATTTCCATTATGCAATATGTATACATCTTATTTTGAAAACCGAATGTTCGTCTGTAGAAACCGAAAGTTGCTTCACGTTAATCTTTCCGCTAACTTTGCAAAATCCTTCGCTCGCTCCCGATCTGTGCCGTTTGAATGCGTTTACCGTGAAATTCAGCATATAGGGGCACTACAAGTTAAGTGTTTACTGAGTTGACCACGGAGATCTGAGTGTCTGCTGATTTGACCGCAGTTAAATGCATTGGTGGAAGAAGTACTATCATCTTTTATTTAAGAATATATTTAGGATTAGTTCCACATAAAAATACCCCATCCCAAGTAAAGGTCCAGCATTCATACTAAGGAATTCAAAATATATAAAAAATACTAAAAATACTACAGAATGTGTACCATAATAGTTTTTGCATTACACATATTATGTTACTGACTCGCTCAACATGCAGGAGGCATTCAAACATAGTAACGACGAATGCACTAGTATATGTGTCGATGCATTACAATCATAGGATTACAATAAATGAAATGACGTCAGTTACATGTAGGCCACTGTCAGTATCCTGCAGAGAATACATGCACGTTAGCTTATTAGCACATTTAGCGCTAACTGTTTTTCACACCAAACACACTCACGCTAAGCTAACATTGACGTCACATCACGAACGGAAGTGTGAGTTCATAGTTACCTTTGGTTAGTTAGCTGTGAATTCAAAAATACTGTCACCTCGAGTCAGCAGTCTCACCTTAAATGTGTCACACGAGCAAGGTGCTAAGTGTATCACTGTCGCCTTGACAACGTTTGCCCTGCAGCACGTGTGTCCATGGAGGAGCAGCTGGTAGTTATGTAGGCGTACTTAACCCAATCAACACCTCCAGGCCCGTCTGCTTTTCAGTTTATGGTTCGGTTATTTTCGACATCTGATATCTGTCAAACCCAAGCTTCAAGCTTCAAGCTTCGTCTTGGACACATACAGTATCTGCTGTTAAAAAATACAAAAATAACGTAGTGCATACCTACAGTACATGCACAGACTGCCACCAGCCAAATTGCACACTGCCCATTGAACAACACACCTGTAGTCACTGTAATAGTGTACATATGTACAGTAAGAGTAGAGCAGCCTCATCAACATAGAATCATCATAGAAAGTACATGTGTACAGTTAACTAACAATTTTGTTAATGGTTGATGAGACTATTGCTGTTGAATAATTAAAATGTATTAATAACAACAACTTCTGGGTTGCCAGTTTGTAAAAAATCCCTCTGGCCCTATAAAATATTGGGTACTAACTTGTATATGTTGGGTTTCAGGGTTTCTAATAAGCCATCACGTTTGCAGTTACAAAAGTTTATAATTGGGTAATGAATTGATTTTAATCCAGATTCTCCTCAGGTGTTCCATTAAAGATCCTTAGAGTTTAATTGAAGAGCTAGAAAGACCTTGCTGTCAGATGATAATTTCTTTCACAATCTGGAAAGGCAAAAGTTGAGTATGGTTCAATGCATTATGCATCAACTTTTACTAAACCCTTTATAAATGGTGACTTATTAGAAAGCAGTGCCATTTTGTTTACAATGTTGGGTTTTATGCAATATTGCATGTTCTTTTGTGTCTATATTTTTTGTGTCTCATCATTCCACGAGCTATGTCGTTTCAGACACTTAATCAATATACCAGCAGATGCAGCAAAACATCACAGTGCAGTAGATTTTCAGACAACTGCACAGCTGAACAATGTTGTGATTAAAGAAAACATACATTTTATGATCAATGAATGATGCAGATTACCTGCATCAAAAATTCAAAGAGAAAGGCTCAAAACAAAATAAAATCACTTTGACGTTTTTATTCCTTTGAACTTTGCACAACAGGAAAGGAGAAGGTATACATCTGTAAAATGAAGTTCATAAAACATATTCTCTCTTCTCTGACTCCTCTGTGACTAAGATGAGGCTTTCCCTTCAGCAGGTAGAACAAGATAAAGAACACCTACTATGCAGCACTAGTGCTTTGTAAATATTCAGTCCAAAAAACAAAACACTTTATGAACCTTTTTTTGTAGCTTGTGATTAAGACTTGCACAGATAAATAAAATGCATTTAGTGATTTTGGAAGAAATATTCTGTCTTCATGACCAGTGATTCATTCATCCCACTCACACAACCCACATAATTGTCTTCAATCAACCACACTATTATACCTGTCCCTTCCCTGAAACCTAATAATTACCACCCACTCCATGATTGGGATTGAGTATTTTCACAATGTTCTTTTGTGTGTGCTTGAAATATAGCAGGAATCCCTGTAGACGATCATCCAATCAAACTTCTCCATGTGCTCAGAGCTGATCAGATGGAACGTCAACAGGAATATCAGCGGCAGTATAAACAGAAGTGGTATTCCTAATGATAAATACCTGACCATACATCTCAATGATGATTATAAAAAACAGAGTACCAGAAGGATTACAAATGCAACTGATGAATGAGCAATGCTGTCATAGCCAATCAAACTGTGCATTAGACATTGTTTTTTAAAAATGACATTATGAAACATTTCCTTTAGAAAGTAATATTTAAACGTGTGGGAAAGCCACTGTTGGCATTCATTTGAACAGAGAAATGGCTAAGACAGGTTTAAATGTTACAGCTAACAGTAATATAAGGCAGATAACAGATGTGTGTGGATAATGATCCCTTGTTGGTATTGGCAGTTTGAAGATTTTGTCCTATTAAAGTGTAACATTAAGGCTTTCCATTTTATTGACTGCATGGTAACATTCTGAACAAAAACCACGAAGATCAACTTCAATCTGCATGGAAATTGAACTAGTCTGCTGTCCCCCCTTTTCAGACTGGGTTTAGTGCAAAAACAGAATAGGCAATGACTATTAACTGGAAACTGAAGGATATAAACCCTCCAGGCTAGTAATTGAAATAGTACCACAATTTTTTATGACAATCCCATTCACTCTCCACAACTGTGTCAGGTCATACAGTGACGCAACATGTTCGGCGAACCTTTGATCTGCTCACAATCTCCAATCCAGCTGCTTGGAACAAACAAACACTTTGATCTAACAAGACCTGACGCATCAAGCTGAGGAGACAAACAGCTCAGAGTAAAGGCAGGTGGCTTAAAAATAAATACATCAGTAGTTCTAAGGAGGGAAAAAAAAGAGAGAAATACACTTCTATCCAGTGGGTTAGAATACTGTAAACTAGAATCAGGGCCTGATAAACAATGTCAGTAATGGCTGTGGGGAGGAAATCCTCCTTCTTCACCAAATTATTACAACAGCCATCAAGGCCAAGCATGTTGGTCCCTTTACCAGTCACTCAAAAGAAAGGGGTGCGGTGAATAAATACTTTAAACACAAGTGCATTTGGGAGATAGCCTCAACTAAATCTTAACATGTCAAAACATTTGTATATTTTACATTTTTCTTTCAGTAGAATCAGCTGGTTTTAAAATGTTAGCAAGTATTTCAAGAATTTGAAAATGTAAGGACCATATCATGAAGCAAGCTAATCAGATGAATTCAGGTGGAAAGTACGAGCCCCTTACTGGCTGTATTGCAAAAAGATCCTCATTTTAATACATCACTTTACATATACCCTAAAAATATAATTTTATGCCAAGAAGTAAAATCATTCCACTTGTTTCCTATACAAAATCGAGTTCTTTATAAGATTTGATTAAAAATCAAAGTTTCAATATGTTGATGCTAATGCGGCAACGGCTTTGAACTAGTCTTGCTTCAAGATAAACGCCTGAAACATTAGGGGGCAAGTAAAATGATCTCACACCATTTATATAATAAGATATGAAGGCTAAACCTGAAATAAAATTACTTCAAACATTTCATGTTTTTTTTGCACTGGGCTGCTTCAATTGAGTATCATTAATGAGGCAACTTTGATATGGAATTAAACATTACACTGCATGTCTTTGAATCTATAAAAATGGAAAGGAGAACACTGCCTTGAGCAGTGTTTGACAACATGTGGCAAAAACAAAAGTAAATAACTAAAAGTCACATTTGCTACACATTTTACATATTTCCATTAAAATGGCTGACACTGACACTGGTTTTAACAACCTCACAAAAACCATCAGGGCAATTCTGTTGCAAAGAAGAGCGTTCCATAAAAAATTAAAAAAAATATGATAAAGGGGAGAGCCAATGCTATGAAGAAGTGTGAGAGACATCATAGTCTATGATTAGCTGTTTGATGTAGGACAGTTTCTCATGGAGATATTCGCAGCGTTTCTTCTCTTCCCGGTAGCCTGGGAACTTCTATGGAGAGAAGAGAGAGAGTTTTAAAAAGGGTTTTCACACCACTTGGTATATTCCCTTATTCATAACTGATGAGGAAGAATGGAGCAAAATGCAGGGCAATTGCAGAATTAATTTTAATAACAGAAGGGTCAAGAGAAGGTCAAGAGGGGGGCTAATAGTCCTTTCCCCCACTTCCTACCCCCCCTCCTTCCAGCGGCCTTTCTCGGACCACACTCATCTGCTAACTTGGCCTTCATTTTGATCTGAAGGAGTCTCTGTTGAACCTTTATGATTTCATCTGATTTTGTGCAGAATCCCACACGCTGGCACCGATGACGAGCATAAAACTTAAATAAATCTTCTCGCTGGTGGGCTTATGTAGTTCATATAGAGGCATCAGCATCAAATTGAGATTGTTTCATAACCAATTAAAAGTTCCTAAACAGTAACTTTAAATAACATGTAGGTCTCTTAACATATATTCCAGCACTGATGTGATGCGAAGCTACTGCATGAAAAAAAAGACTCCGGTTTGATGATGAAACAAATCCAACAAAATAATTTAAAGCATTTGAATGTTTGACCTACCTTTCGATACTTGTTGTACTTTTCTAGTATTTGGTCTTCCATTATCTAAATGACACAAAACAAAATTGTATTACTTACAAACATAATATTAATTGAGCTGCATAAAACAATACCATTGAAATGATTGCATGCATGCATGCCATGTATCAGATCGGATCTGGTTGTAAATATGCACCTTATGTTCTTGTGTGCCAGGGGACAAGCTTTTGATCTTGGATCCAAGCTGAACAAACATGTGAGTTATGGTGGCGATCCGGGAGTGGAGGTCTTTGTATTCATCATACTCTGCACAGAAATCCTCCTGGTACCTCCCACGCTGCTCCAAACTCACGATGGCGCCATATGTTCTACAAGAAGACACACAGACTTACTAACTTATACAACAATACATTTTTTTTTTTTTTTTTAGGCCATTTCCTCAAATGTTCTTTTTATGTAGCACCTCTTTAAGACACAAGATGGCAGCATAAAGATACAGATAAGCTGTGCGTTCCAATTCCCAAACTAACATACTATTTAGTATGTCATATGATTCAGTATGTCTCAATACATAGTCACATGCAGTATGTCAAAAATACCATGATGTCCTACTGCGTTCAGTTGAATTTTGCGGTACGCAAGCCTGCATGCTTTTCTGGCTACTCTGAACCACAATCCTCTGTGCTGTGGATATACGTATGAGCAAGAGGGTCAAAGTTAAAGGTGCAATATTATGATGAAGTCCTTATTGAATGCATACTGTATGCAACAGTATGTAATTTGTTAGGGTAACTGCAGTATGTACAAAAGGAAAAATAAAAAGTATGTGATTTGTAACACAGCTAAGGATAAAGATACAGGGTATCCTATAGGGTATACAGGGCCCCATGTATCACCACTGGAGACAACTATTTATTGAATGTTTCAGTAGAACCAGTTATGTGTGTTAACAATTGAAATAAATACAAAGAAAAAAGAAAAAGTCGGTCTTGTAACAAGACGAATCACTGTAAACTCTGGTGGCGAAAATAATTCCTCTTGTGGATGGAGAGAAATAACAAACAGTTAAAGA
This sequence comes from Cebidichthys violaceus, assembly GCF_023349555.1. NCBI lineage: Eukaryota > Metazoa > Chordata > Actinopteri > Perciformes > Stichaeidae > Cebidichthys > Cebidichthys violaceus. The sequence continues at coordinate 3,955,615 of NW_027176705.1, forward strand.
TCGGGATGGTTAAGATTGTTGCATGGTGAGCACAACAAAATGATTTTAAAACATGTTTACACTCACAGCACATAATCCGGCTTCTCCTCAGAGACCACCGCATTTGTGATGTCAGGATCTGGAATAAAAGCATGGGATACAAAAATGACATTAGCTCCAGTTGAGTCATTACAGTCATCTACACTTTGTCATTGTCTGAATGTTAAGCAATGTATTTTTGTTTTGCAAAACTCAGCATGAGTGTGTGTGTGTGTGTGTGTGTGTGTGTGTGTGTGTGTGTGTGTGTGTGTGTGTGTGTGTGTGTGCATGTGTGTGTGCCGACTCTGTACAGACTGGCTAAGAACTTGTGGGTATCAGGAGACCTGCCAGCTTAGGGACGCAAAGCACTGCTCTGGCTGTTGTTGAGTCAATCAGCCACATAGCACACTGAGGACCCAAGAGAATGGGCTTAAGGGAGCCAACACAGTCATGCTTATGAGATAATACTGTATAAATGAACCAGTGGGCACGGCCACTCAAAGAGACCTCACACACAATCGCAACTGGCCATCAGCTCACAGTCTGTGTGGTTAACATGTCCTTCTAAGTATAAAGGACGGACAACGGTGTTTTGGAGATGGGGCCACTGCCATATAACAGATGTAATATTCAGACAAAAAATAGTCAGAGAAGCAATAATGTGATATCTCCGAACTTCCTCCAAGTCCGACCATCACGAGTTCATCACGAAATATGAAATGTGGTTAAAATCTATAAACAACCCTCTTCTTCACTGTGTTGGCTTTCAGGACGTGATCAAACGGTATAAATGCTAATATCAGTCACAAGAACAGTCTACGTAAAAAAGGGCCTTACTGTCAAGTTTTTCCAGGTTCTGCTTGAGATCAGGACTCGTCTCTAACCATTCACAGCCCTTGTTGTCTTTTAACCTCTCCCGCTCCTTGTCTTTGTGCTTTTTAGATTTCTTCTTCCTCTGCTGGCTGTTGGCGAGCTGCTGGTGAGCGCAGTCAGAGTCACCCTGTGGCTGGTGGCTGCTTACTTTGGGTTCTTGATCTCTGCTCTCTGAGACAGGCATGTCAGAGGTGTTGGACAGTTTGTGCATTACAGGAAAGCTATTGTGGCCCCCTGGTAAGCCGTTTTGGTTGCCAGTATGGTTACTTGTCCGTTGAAACTCAGTCTTTGTGTGGAAACTGGGGCTGAGCATAGGCGCTGCAATGTCGAGTCCTTTGTTGTTTAACAGTCCATTAACTGTGGGCTGCTGTTGCAACTTCTGGTCCGCAGGTCTTTGTCTCTTAAGAGCTAGCTTTTCCAGTGAGTCAAAAGGCACGGGACGTTTCTGGAAAGAACAAAAAGACAGCAGTCAGACAGATTTCTCCAAAGAGAATGGATGGATTTCATTTATATTTGTGTGCTGTTGATATGATGGTGAAATGCATAACTTTTGTTTCTGTTAAAGAACAATACATTTGTTTAAAAAAATAAAAAAACAGATTGGTCACTTTCACACATTTAAAGTTCACTGAAAAATATAATGGCCATTTACCACTGCAGGATTCTTTGCTGTGCTGTGATGCAGTGTCGTATCCTCTGTGGTCTTCAGCATTGACACATTTGCTTGAAGATTCCGTGATTGGTGGCTGATGTGTGGCTGCAACTTCCTGTTAAAACAGAAAGAAAAAGACAATTCACAGGTTAAACCAAAGATTCAACGGTTTTACAGGAGAACTAATAAAATTGAGGATGAAAATAAAACATTTTCTTGGTTTCTTATTTTTGATTAGCACTTGTACATAAATGTGTGAGACTGAGTGAAGATGATGTGGAGGAGAGAGGAAAAGATGACAAAGAACAACTGGTGCCACTGCTTGCTTAGACCTGTGATATACTATAGTTTTTATGTCTACTTAGCACTTTGGTAACAACAATCAACACAAAACCTCCTAGACATATTGTAAAGTGAAGAGCCACTTGTGTGTACATCCCAAGACCCTCACAGAAAAATAGGCTGTGAGGTAGAGTTAGTTATAAGTTTGTTGTAATAGATGGCATGTCTGTTTGGTTCAGCTTGTGCCTCTGACCCACCTGGCCAGCAGCCTGCTGATCTGCTGCCTCTCATCCTCGCTGTAGCCTGGCCAGTCCCTCTGCACATGCTTGTAGAAGTCATCCCTCAGCAGGTAGCTGCTGTCTTTGGGATTCACTTTTGCCACCTGAAATAAAATACCCCGTATGATGTTAATTTAAACTCCCATTAAAGTCTTTCATTTCTTTATTTTATGAATTTAATAATGTAAAAAACATTTCAAATCTTTTGCCTTAATGTTAACTTAGATTATGTGAATTAATGCCCTGGGATTTATGGCAAATGACCAGTGATCTCTCAGAATACAATCCAGAATTAGAAATATGCAAGGACCAGTAAACATTTTGAAGATCTGTGTAAAATAAAACTCATAATTGTAATATTCCATCTTATATTTTGCCAACCACCACATTTGGGCTGGTTCCAAACTTGTGTTATCAGGATAAATCAACCACCACATTTATAGAAACTATAGTTATGGTATTACTTTAATTTTGTGTCAAATTTGGCAGTCCCTGTGGACAAAAGCGGTAATATTTCCAAGCACCAGAATCCCTCTCGAATCGTCATTTTACTGCAGCAGTGTCTGACATTCACCCCCGCTCAGTCGTGGTTCTGGTTCTCCCGTGCCTCCCTTCCCTCCAGTGGGCCCAGCAATATGGCTCTTATTTGTAATAAGTGAGTAAAATATTAACACCGTCACTAACTGGAGGCCTGGACTTGCTGAAAGTGGCACATCCACATTCCTGAAAAGCAAAACCCTTTTTCTGAGATTCTGTTCCCAACTTAGAGTCTCTGGCTTTAACCTCCTCTCTAATCTCATCAGACTGACTTTCTCAGAGGACATCTATCTTTCTGGGGCCGCCTGACAGAGCGGCCCGCCCCACTGCAAACACAATCTCTGCAGAGACAATTACAGCATCGACCTAATTACACACATGCACGGACACGAAAACCACATGCAGGCACACACATCAACAAGCACAAGGGCAGTAAATACTCAGACAGGCGCACACACTCACACTCTCACACACACACACACACACACACACACACACACACACACACACACACACACACACACACACACACACACACACACACACACACAAACATCATTTAGGAATTACACAAAAATGTATACAGGAAAGTCACATGAAGTAAACTTTTAGATCTCATGTTTAATTAAAGCACAGCTGCCAAACTTTATCATTCTTTCTTTTTTAAATTCAATAGGCTGTTTTTAATGGTGTTAAATGCCTTTTACAATGTGTTAATAGCTGGCTGTAACGCTGTAGTATTTATATACATCAAACACGTAGGCAGTGTGAGAATGTATACATCAACACGAAGCAACAGTGTCCACAATGATTGTTAAGACATGTACAAGACTGTTTGGATTCTACACGTCACATAAAATGCACAAAACCTCTATGAGCAACCAATTTTGCATGCATGCAAGTGTGTCCATACAGTACAATATGTTTATATATGTGCGCACAAGTTATTTCTGCATACCTCCTCCAGTGTAGCACCCAGCTCGGCCTTGTCCTTTGGGCCGGCTCTCTCTCTCTCTAGCCATAGCAGCAGCTCTGGTTTCCTGTAGGGTTTGAGAGCTAGTAGGTGGATGATGCGCTCCCTCAAGGGCTTCTGGGTTGGTGTGGCCATTCCGCCGTTCTTCCTGTTGTTGGTGGACTGCTTATAGAAGCTGCTGTCTGATGCAGACAGAGGAGCTGGCTTCTTGTGGAACTTGACACATTTAGCTGTACACACAAAAAAGTAGATAAGTGTAAGTGATACTCAGTCATACAGTGTAATTCTTAAGTTGTATTTGTATTGCATTGCCCCGAAACTGTTTGAAACTATTTGTTTGCTGCATTTTACACCCAAAACAATTCTTCGCCTTCAAATTTGTCTCAGCAAGTCACAAGACATCTAATCTTAGGAATTTCCTGAAATTTAGAGAGACTTAAACTCAAGTTAATTGGAACTGATTTGTAAGCCCTGAGCAAGGAAACTCTACAACAGGACTTCAGAGAAATGTGTCATGCAAGCTTTAAAAAATAAAGCATTTCAGGTCAAACAAAAGCAGACGTTAGTTAAAGACAACCAGATTTTACAATTCCCACCATTTCTTTTGCCTGTTCAACGTTTGAACATATACTCTCTGGTCTTAACAACTGGTTGACTTGACTAATGGGGCGACATTCATTAAATATCCTCTACTAACCTTTAAATCAGCTCAAATGTACATGTTGGCCTGCAGCTAGTTGTCATTAGATGTAAACACCCCATTGATCCTTGCTTACATCTCTGCTGCAGGCAGACGGGGCAGTGAAAGCTATCTCTCTGTGCTAATCCCATTACAGGTTAATCTGCTCTTTTAAGGTCAGAGTGGGACAAAAATACAGAAAAAAGAACACTTTCCTTTCAACCACAAAAGTATGTCCTGCCAAGTGATAATAACACTATGCATGACCATTACTCTACTAGCAGCCATAAACGCTGATACAAATACACAGGAGTATGTGCTAAGTATAGTGTGGGATATATGGAGAATCAGATGCATGCTGTATAGGTTTAGGCATGGCTGAAAATATGCACAGTGTTCATATTTAAAAGGTTAAAAAGGTTAAAAGGTGCATGTAGGGTGCAGTTATTAAATGTTTCCCTATGGCCATATATGTTGCAATGTCATCTTCACCTTAATGTTACACAATCGACACAGTTTAAATTTGGACTAAACCACCCAGAGTTTCATCTTCCCTGGAGGGGTCCAGAATCAAGCCAAGAAGCATTATTACATAACGGCAAAGGTTGAGTAAGAGAAAAAAAAAGAGAAAGAAAGTAGCTTCCCAGTTCATGTTTCTTCTCATATCATTAATATGTTGTAACAGGTATAATTGATGGTTAAGGTCTGGGACACATCAAAACTTTGGTAAACGCTGCATGAAATGTGTTGTCTGTCAAGATTCAAATGGTGCAGCAATAAATTGTTCCCTGTGAATTTTTGCTATTCAGTTTCGTGGCAAACCTCTCGGTAACTCTTTTTTTTTTTTTATATGTTTTGCAACAACAGGGAGACATTTCTGCACAATAATTAAGTTGTTGTAGAACTAGTTACAGCACTATGGAGCTAATATTTCATCTTTGTAAGCCAAGTTTTAGAGATACAACCCCCTGCAAACTACATTTTTCAACAGCATAAACAGGAAAAACCTGGCTTTTAATCTTTGAATTGGCCTGCTACCTCTGATGGTTAAAAACAGATGCTGACTTTGACCAATACAAAACTTCCATTTCGCCAACACTCTTTTCAAAGCCAGATGTAGAGGTGAGACTAAATAGGACTTAACAACCTGACAAACAAAAGCCAAACATTTTTTACAAAATAAATAAAAAGAGAGGAGAGTTAGCTATTAGTCTTATTTCTATAATCTAAAATGCAGCCTGCACATCTGGTTTCATTTCCCATCAAAATAGAAAAATATCTGGTTTCCAGCTTAAAGCAATGAACGCAGCATTATTTTCTCATGTGAGGCACATATCCCAGTTGCTTTTATTGGTGCTATTATATTTCTATTTTTGTTTTTATATGACATCACTGAATCCACATTCAATTTACTGATCCCTCTCCAAGCTAAAAGCTGTTTGGCCTCTCCCCCACGAACATCTGCAGATGTATCATCCTATGATCCTGTGCTTTTGCACCTCAGGGACCTCTGGTCTATTCTTACTTGGATGTGTGGCTCCGGGTTTGATCTCAATGGCAGAGCGGCTCCAGCTGTCCTTCTCCACCTGAGACATCCTCTCACGGGTCATCTGGTAGGAGTCGTCGGTGGCGCACACTGTGATCTTGTCCTGGATGATGCCTTGACCTTCCAGCTGCTCGCGGCCGTCACTGCAAAACAAAAACACAGAGCCATTGAACCACAAGGCTTTCTGCTGGCTGTACAGTAAACACTGTAAAGACATAGGCCTATAAGCTATCTCAGGGCAGCATACCAACATGGACGCCATGCAGAATAAAGTGGCTTTGTGGTGAGAGCTGGCAAAGACAGGCCTATGGTTACTGTATGTTATGTCACACACTAGATATAGCTCTGCAGTCCGCCGCATGTGAGAAAGCCACATATGCCGGTTCAAAGCAGGATAGAGCAGTGTGGAAAACCACCAGGATTAGTTTGGATCCTGCCAGCACACTTGCAAAACAAAGATCGCCTTGGACAAAAGAATAAAAAGTTGAATACATGAACCTGGTCTGCATTAATGCTGTAAATAAATCAAGGATTTACTATGACGCCAATGTCTTTTTTGTTCATATTTTAAAAAATAAATTAGTAGCCTTTTCCCCCTGTTCCCATATTCATTTTCACAACACAATAATAAACAGGACTGACCAGATTTCTCCTCTTTATCCTTTAAATATCAAAACGAATGTGAGGGCAGAGAGAGCAGGATTGTGCCCTCACACCGTTATGTTGTTTGTCTTGGCTCCAGCAGTCAACTTTGAGTTCAGACCACAGTTAGGCATCTGGCAGCAGGAGGCAGCAGCAGAGCATAACTCTCAGTTTCCAGGCATATCCACTCCATAAACAAGGCATCACAGGACTCAATAATGAGAGGGTCAGCCCAGAAATATACAGGATATTTCAATTGCCCCATCCTGTGTACAGCCAGCAGTGAGCTGACTGTCTCTCTTGATGCCCTCAGAGACGTGGGCACGCAGAGAGCGGAAAGACCGACGACTTATGAAGATGACAACAAGGTACCGTCTGGGGTCACACGTTCAAACACATGCATCTAAAATTGTTGTGGCTGATGAATCTGGAACATTAGCTAATTAAGTTTTGCTTAATTATTTGTTTCCAGAAAATATTTGCCTTTGCTGATCTATGTGGAAAAAAAAAAGGTTTTCCCGGAGCTTAAGATAAGATTGTGAATCAGGATAAAAGTAGGGTAATGTTTTCTGAAAGAATTATTAAATAGTACTGAATTTACACTATGCATGAACATACAGTGGGTGAAACAACAACTTTCAGCTGATTAACTCCATACCTTGAAACATATTGATGGATGCAGTCAAAGCTGGCTTGAGGTTGGTCTTTGCTGTCGCTGGATAAGTAGAAGGAAAAGACGCGAAGAGTAGAAGGTGACTCTGGTGTGGGAGCTGGGATCTTGACATACTACGCAGAAGAACAGAAGAAATTCAGATTTTACTAAAAAAAACAAAAAAAACATACAGGCAGATGATTGTCAAAGTGTTGCATAAGCAAACGAACAAAAAAAACACAAAACTAAGTACAGTCACCCATATGCCAGGTTTTCCTTTCTGTTTTTACAAGTATAAACAGGTTATGTGTATTTGTGTCCATAATAACACATGACTGAAGAGAATGATACCAGCCAGTTATTTTAACAACTGTTTTCTTAAGACCTCTCAAGTTCATGCATCTTTTGTTGTCTTTCAAACTGTCAACTTTTTGTAGGGAAACGCAATTATATACTTCAGAGACAAACTCTGCTGCCAAACACATTGTAGCCAAGAGCACAGAGCCATCCAAACACAAGGTTTATGCAATCAACATAAATCTTTTTTTTTTTTTTTTTTTTTTACAAATTACCAGCACACTGCAAAGACTAGACAATGACAAATGTAGCTAAGTCCTAAATAAATAGTTAATCCTAAAATAACACTACCTCTAAAAGACTGCTAGTATCTACCCGATGTTGCACTGTTAAACTGACATACCAGAAGGGCAGCTAACAAACACAGCTTGTAAAACAAAAAAGGTAACGTGGCCATTGAAATTGAACGGATTTTTCGTCTTGGGAGCATGAATGTACTCAACAAATGTAATGGCAGTTAGCCCAGTGGATTGTGGGATATATCGTGTGCCGATCTTACATTCTGGCACATGAAAAACGGCTTAAGTTTCTTAAAAGGACAGCATGAAACTAATGAGCTTTTTACATATGTTGTAAAAATATGTTGGGAAAAGCGTATTGAATACAGTTGATATGCATGCAAGTACAAGAAGAAAGTACACAACCTAATAATTGTCACTGGAGACAATCTGCGAGATAATGAGAACATGTAGTACAGCAGTTGGACTACAAAGTGATTTGTTTACAATGGATGATCAGTTTGGGAATATTACAATGAAATAAAATGTCATATATGCCTTTAGGAAACACCAACGGCAATCCACCACTTGCACATCTTGTTTTCATCAGATCTCCACGCAGACTTGCATGTGCAAATGAGACACACACACACACACACACACACACACACACACACACACACACACACACACACACACACACACACACACACACACACACACACACACACACACACACAAAATCTAGAGTGAGACTTTGTGCCGCTCTGTAACTTTAAATAAATCTCCTTGGGTAAACAGTGTTTTTAAGAGTCCGCTCCACTGAGGCGTCCATGAGATCTCCTGGCAGACTCAGTGGAGCGCAGCAGAGCCAAGGCTGCAACCTCCAGGGCAGACAAATGCACACATGAACACACACGCACACACATATAATAACAGATCAGGAAAAATGAGGATCAGAAAAAAAGAAGAATCTACACTGATTTGACCACTGAAAAAGATGTAATTGCACGTTTGTGAGAGCAGAATTCTGAAATACTCACTGGTATTTTCATTTAGCTTCATGGGAAGTTTCAGCACTACACTGCAGAGGCACTACAGGAGTTGTAGGAGGCACATGAGTGAGAAATGGCTCCAGAGAGATACAAAATTCATGGCATACGCTATGTACAGTGTAATATAAAACCACTCTACGATGCTGATAGGCAGCGAAAGTTAACAAATAACTGGTGAACAAAGCTGAGCATTTAACAACTTAAGACAGAAAGTTATTATTGGTGTAACATTCAGAAGAATGCAAACATGACACCAAATGAATGCTTCTCCGTGTCCAGTGGATGTGTGAATAGGCAAAGTTTGCTAGCGTCTTCGCCATATCAAATTAAATATTTTGGTGTTGTTTTTATAGCTTGTTCCTGCTGCCCCAAAATAGCCACAAAAAAACAGCAGATTTAAGGACAATATACTGTAAATACAATATTCCTCATACTCATCATGCTTTTATTTATCTTTTACTAATCCACATGCTGCTTTACAGAATGTCGTTAGTATGTGTGTGCACAATGCTGAACGTCCAAATCAATAGGCAATTACAGTTTATTTAAAAAGATTTTGGTTTGCCAAATTTGCATTAGATTTAATGTTTAACTTCTCTTGGTGCAAATCGTCCGGTAAACTGGTTATCACTTTAAATACATTAAAAGGCTGTGAACTCAATCTGAAGTAATCATTTAGTGAACATACTGCGCAGCCCACGTTGAACAGGGTGGCTCTTTGTTTTTGTGCTGTCCTTAAAAGTCCCATCAGATGTTTTGATGCAAGTGTACAATAAAGCAACAGAGACGTTGGCTCTCCTCTCTTATCAGCGCGCTGCACATGTCTTTACAAGCAGGCTTTCACCACAGGAATTCAGCTCACTATATACGGCTGAGCTCTGATAGCACTGAAAGATACAGACAAGCTTGCTTGTAGCATTTGTGACACTACTTATGATCGAATGAGCTTGTGATTATTTAATATTTGCCTGTCTATCCCATCAATGATGACTACCTACCATTATGATAATCGTTAAAGTTCTTATCTTCCTAAAAAAAAAAAAGAGGAGAAACAGGGCTAAGGCTAAGGTTGATATCTATTTGGCTGTTGTATTGGGAAAGTACCATTTCCCAAATGAAAAATTCACTGTCTACCTAGCAAATGCTGCTCATGTGGATTTCTTGAAACAGCCCAGACAGATGGTGAAGAGCCTTGTTGCTTGTTTTGAATTCCACTCCCAGTGAAATCCAACTTACAAGTGTGATTAGCATTTCCTGGCAGGTATTGGTACGTTGAAAGGTTAAGTATGGCTGAGTGCCAATGGGAGACAATCTGTAAGATGCAGGAACTCAACACAATTAAAAGTTTTGTCAGAGCAGAAAAGTGAGTTCACACGTCCTTATTTGAGGATGCCTGGAAGAGCTGCAGATGTAAAGCACTTCTAGGTGAAAATGGAAGTGTTTTACATGAGTTGAAATTAATTTTTGATTCAATCAGTCAGTGATGAGATTCTCCTTCAACCTTCCTCCACAATAACAACAATTAATAATGTATAGACTCTGTGTTCACAGAGTTTCAGCTGTTGAGAATGTCCAGTCATGCATCGCACCCAGGAGCACTGGTTGGCATTAATCCAGTGGTGGCTGCTCGTATGACCTCTGCGGGCAGACTTTAAGACCCCCGCTATGCAAACTACAACAAGCACTCTCGTTCCCAGACGCTGGGGCCCGCATCAATGCCTGCTGCATTCTCCTGAGAGGCACACATGGCAATTCAAACACAGAGAGGCGCTCTGACAAAAGGACTTAAAGAATTCAACTGACCATGAATAATGAAATATTTATTGTCTTCCTTTCAAGTAAAATATTCAGGGAATCTGTGGTTTGATCTTTGCAATTCTTGAATGAAGCAAAAGAAAACTGAAGCAACAGAACAAGCACTAATAAAGTTACCAAGATGGCAAACACACTTGCTGGCAAGGGTCCATGCATTAGAGTTGAATATAAATATTGCCCTACACTTGGGAGTGACTTACGACCTCAGTAATTCTCAGTGACCCTGAAAGGCCAAAAGGCAAAGAGGTGAACCTAAAAAAAGTGTGTTTCAACATATAATTCATTCTTTAAACCGAAATCATGGCCCCTGGTGCCATCTAACTTCACATATTCACCCCCAGACACACCAGTCTTAACCCCAAAACCTGCCTCTGTTACTCTTAACATTCCCCATTCTCATTCTAATGAAGCTAGGATAGCCTCGCCCCTGGTCGATCTGTCTTTTCAATATTTCCTCCTCTGCCTCAGTCACCAGAAAATGTCAAAACGTTCCCATTTTTGTTCTGTGCCATCAATCTCCCTCGAAAGCATTACTTTTGGCGTATGCCTGTGTGTCCATCTGTTTTCTCCGTATGCAAACTTTTTGCTTCAATTCAGCTGTTAAGTTGTTTCTGTGTGTCTGACAGACTCCTTTCAAGTTTTAGAATGCTAGAGCAAAGGAAAATTATCTGAAGGCTTGTTCTTTATGCACATACTGTACAAATTCAAGGAAATCAAATAAATGTAATGAGATGTTATCGTTTCACTGGTGTGATCAAGCTTGCAGGAGAGAGATATCAATCAATCAAACACTCTAATTAGCCTCATTAAGTTAAGTCTACACTGAACTCAACTGAACTGAACAGGACACTCCCTCCATGTCACACACACATAAATCAGCACACATTCATTACCTCAGGGCCTCCAAGAATTTTTGGTCATGCTCTAGTTATATTAATCATTATGGAAAAGAGGAACAAATGTGAAGAAATTTAAACTCCTCACCCCATCAGCTTATGTAAGAGAACGTAGCAGCAGTTTAAGGTTTGGTAAGTCGTTACCTGCAGTTCTGGCACCTCTGTGCAAAAACCGGAAATACTAGTATGTACAGTGCTATCTGTGATTGTGTGTTTAAACGTTATTCTGCAAATGTGTGCCTGCATGTTGGTGTGTGTCTGTGGTATTCATGTCCCTGCACATGTACACCACATAATAATGGGATCTTTTTTAAGATAAAGGCAGTTTAAGCTAAAATCGTTGGACACATTAAGGTGGTGGTTCCATTTTCCCCCTGACCCCAAGTTTACCCTGGTTTTATGAAGGCTTTGTCATAACCTACAGGAAACTTCAGCACAACAAAAGAGAAAAGAGGGAAACTCCAAACCATTACCAGCAACTACTTTCCATCTCCCTCACTCTGACCTCTGTGACGGCTAATAAAAGCTCCAGAAAGCAACCTAAAGGTACCAAAAGACAAACAATCAGTTAATTGGGTCTTCCTACGACCACAGGGTCGGCTGTTTGATCCCTGACTCGTACTGTCCGCATGTCAAAGGGTGCTTGCTTGAGCGAGACACTGAACCCCGAGTTCACAGCAGCCTGCTAAATGCTTATGGATTAATACAGATACAGAGAAAACCTTGTTTTGAAAATCTGTTTACTTGACAGTTGCAATAATCAGAGTATTCCCTTAAAATGGTTCAGTTTTAAATTATTGGTAGTTTCACGTGAAGTTGCTATGACATCATATGAATCAGCTATGAATCACATTGATGGGGTACTATCTGCAGGAGAAAGCGAAATCGATCAAAATACTTTCTTTAATTTAGTAAAGTGACAGCAGACAATAGTCTTTACAATTAGTTTTCAACATCATTACATTTTTACATTTATTTTTATTATTATGATCGTCCTCTTGTTAATTGTTTCTTTTCTGGTCTTTCTGTTTTTGTTTTACATTTTGTTATCACTGTCTAATGGACACACAGGCCTGACTGATAATTACTTTATATGGTATATATTCACAAGACTACTCCATTGACCTGAATCAGAGTACCATAGAAAACCACACTGCCATTTAAAAAAAAATAATTTAAACAATAAAAGTAAAGACAGTCAGTATGTGTGGCGACAGTATCTTAATGAGACACAGTTCACTCTCAACTGTCATAAATGTCTCCACACGTAGAAGACGCAGGACGGGAGAGGCTCATTTTCCTGGCTTTATCAAACTATAAAGTCGATTGAACAAAAACTGTGAGAGACTGCTGTCGGTGCACAGGGCTTATGTTTCCTGCTAGCTTTTGGTTGAATGTGGGGTCTGGGTGTAGATCTCATGCAGGCTATTGTTTCCACATCCTCTGCAGCCTGAGTAATGGCCTTCTGAAAACAGCCAGTCTTTTGTTCTGGCCTCCTGGGCTCCAGAGTGGGATGCCATGGCACTGCTTCCCCTTTCTGGTTGATAGGAGGAGAGGGAGGAGGTGCAGGAGGAGGCAGTGAAACCTGTCGCCACCACCGCTGTCTGTTATCAGCAGGAGGCAAGTCACTCTGGGCCCGGTGCTAATGCAAACCTTGTGCATGTGTGTCTGTGTTAATCCAGCGTGAGCAAAGAGAGGCTCAGCTCCAGCTTCTCTCACCAGGGTGTAATCAGCATTACTGCCACTCATAAGGCTGAGGAGGAAGAGAGGCCAAAGTCTAGCTATCAGCCAAATATCTCCGCCACTGGCTTAGAGGCTCACACAAGGACAGACACAAACGCATACATACGCTCAGACAGCCAGCCAGCCAGCCAGCCAGCCACCACCCTCATCCTCACTAAACAAAACTTCTCATCATCTCATCACAAACAAAAGAGACAAATCGTTCCCAGGGCCACAAGTTGACACATGCCATTTAAGAAGCGTCCCCTCCCCAATGGAGGACAGCCATACAAAACACAATGTGTGTCTGTGTCTCCGGCCGAGTGGAGGAGCAAGGGACGGGGGGCAGCAGGGAAGGACATACAAAGAGAGAAACTAGAGATTTTGTGTGCTTTCGTGTGTGTTTATGATCCCACAGTCAATTAGTCAAAGCTTGGAGCTACGCAGTGTCTTCTCCCTAGCTGAGTTCCACATGCTGGCACTGGGTGATTAATGTGGCTGCCTTTAGTGGGAAACAGTGCATGTAATCAAGCCCCAGCCTGTAATCGCCTTCCATTTCTTTTCATTTGCAATTTCTCAGAGGGACAGAGCCACTGCCAGAGCTGCTAGCTCCAGTATTTGGGGGAGAGGAGGTTGGGCATAAATGAGGAGGAGGGGGGGAAAGGAAGGGTGCTGTGCCACAAGCATCCCCTGAGGTCCGTCCGCCCCCCCTCCAATGCCAAGAACGATAAGTCTCTGGCAGGTGCCACAGGGCCAAACACTTCAACAAATTGTGGGTCACTGTTTTTGACAAAAAGCTCCTCCTTTTCTCCTCCAAAGAAAAGTGGGTTCTTCAAGAGAATGCTATTTTTTCACACATGCAGGGCCATACCATGACACACATGTGGGGTGGGTGTGTGAAACAAGTGCCCTTTTATGCCTCATTAGCTCACAGTGTCACAGGACACGTTCCTCAGCTAGCCAAGATGTGCTCCATATCTCCAAGCTGCTTAATCGGACAGAGAGCACATTTTCCTGCAGCCTTTCCTGCAGCCGCCACTGCTGGATCTCAGAGGGCCACTTGTCCACGCCTTGCACTCACATGTTCGCTAAATAAATATGTAATCCGGCCAGTGCACAAGATTTTCATTATTGGCTTTTTCAGAGAAAGTAGCAAGCTATAACCACCAGTGTTTAAAACATCATAATCACTCAACAATCCCCCTCTTTGTGGGCGCGCACACACACACACACACACACACACACACACACACACACACACACACACACACACACACACACACACACACACACACACACACACTAACGTGATCTGAGAGAAAACCACACACATTTATAACAAGCGGCAAACACAACCTATACAGTATACTGGAGAGATCACTGAAATGCAGTGAAAGCTAATTTGCAATATAAAAAAGTCGGCTTACGTTGTCAATTGCCCTACATTTTATCCATGTGTTAATTTTGTGTCAAGATGATTTATGCAGAACCTTTTTACAGACCATTATATTACAGTCCAATTTCTATAAGTCTTTGACAATTTAGCGACTACTGCTACAATGGAAGTACAAGTGTAACACCCCCCCCCCCCCACACACACACACACACACACACACACACACACACACACACACTCCATTACACACGCACACATACACACACAGATGTCAGATTCAAGTCTAGACTTCAAACTTTGGTCATGGGTAAATAACTGGATGTCTATGGTGGAAGATGTTTGCAGTGCTCTCCATTTTAGTCTCCACTCCATTAGATCCACAGCAGGGAAGTTTCTATTATGTTGTGCACAAACCAACCCTGAGGGCAGGCCACAACACATCTGGGCTGACTGTACTCGATTCAATTTGGGTGATCCAAAGAGGTTGACAACAAACAGCCTGCATTCCCCCGCTCATTGTTATTCAAATCAGAGGAGACAACACACAATCAGAGGGGGACTCTGGGGATCTCAGCATAGACAGCGTAAACACACACACACACACAAAAAAATACACTCGTGGAAAAACAAGTGATTCAAGTGACCAAAGATTCCCTCTCGCTTTCACACACACACACACACACACACACACACACACACACACACACACACACACACACACACACACACACACACACACACACACACACACACACACACACACACACACACACACACACACACACACAGGGTCCTTGGGGATCCACTCCGGTCCTGCCGGGGAAAAGACTGCTGCACAATGGGCAGAGGAGGCAGGACAGGAAAAGGGAGGTGGGACATGAATAAATCATGCCTTTAGACCACACAGGACACAGCATAAACACACACATAAAAAAACAACCTGCCACACCCACATGAAAGCAAACGAATGCATTTAACGCATAAAAATGCATGCATACATGCACAGCTTGCACTCACACACACCACTTAGGTATGCAAGATTCTCTCTCTCTCTCTCTCTCAATACACACACAGAGAAAAAGTGGGACTCCAACCTGGGAATGGGCCAGGAAAATTAGCAGGGCAGAGTTCATGTCATCTGCCTAGCTATTACTGCAGCAAAATTGTGCCAGCGCTACACACACTCCCACATACAAAAACACACATTTGTGAATGTCTGAGTCAGACAGACAGGGAAAGCTAATGCAAACTGAAGTCATGATGCCTCACGCTGTAATCAAGAGCATTATGCCTCCTGTAATTACCTCTAAACATTCATTTGGCTAATAACCTTTAGCTCTTAGTGCCACATACAGGGAGCAGTGTGATATTCCCTGCAATCCTTCAGCCATCACAGTGACAGCAGTGGTGCAAAGATGGACTGTTGATGTGTAAAACCCCAGATACAGGCCTCTGGTCTCCAAGCATGTTATGATGCAGTATCTAATACAGCACTGTGCTATATTTGATCTCACTTGCTCAGTAGTCTCATCCTTGTTGAGGAGTATAAAATCTGTTCAATGTTTTTTTAAGTTGGCATTTCACTCTTACACTGGGTGCAGGACAAAGCCAGTTAACTAATATCCGAAGTAAACTAGATTGACGTGTGTCCATTTAAAAACACTTAATTTTACAGGAAACGATAAAATAGATTTGAATCCAATCATAGAGCCGTGTTTTATGGCTGACTACTTCTCGGCACAAACTGTGAAGCTGTGGATTGGATTTGCCGTTTTACTCCTAATTTAATGCTACACATATTCCTGTTAAGGCCTCGTACCTTTGCAGTTGGGATCTAAAGAGACAGAAAAACAGAAAAAAAACAAAAAAACAGCAGCTGACCAACTGACCTCTAACCTCCAACACCCCGAGCAGTGAACGATTCTCAGGCAGACAGTCCTGTAGTATTGTGGCAGTTTATGCAAGAGCTTGTGTCGAGACTCTACTGAAACTACCTGGATTAATTAGACAGCCCCACCCACCAGATCATAATAATAGTAATGATGGACAGGAAGTTAAAATTAATTTGACTGCCCTCAAGGAAAGAATAAAGATGTCTGTGCAACACTCTTTTCAGGTAAAACTAACTTTTAAAATGTACGTCAGTGCATCAAATTCCGCGTAAGTACAACCAACGCACACTCCAAGACCACGCACACACTTACAGGTTGAATCCAGTCTGTTAACCACACAAGGCCCCTCACAAAACGCACCACCACTCAAGCTCATCTTGTCGTGACAGGAAGGGGGTTGCAACTCTTTTCAACCAGCCCATGCAATTAGAATTGACTTAAAAGTAAAGTATTCCCCAAGGACACAGCTGCTCCTGACTTTAGTCAAAACACACATAGTTCAGGCAAGATACGGCAGATTATGATTCAGTTTCAAGAGCACAAGAGTATTGCTGATGCCCGAGTGTCCCAAGTGTAGAACAGTGAATACGCACTCATTTAAAAGTTTATTTTCCCAAATGAGAACAATGTGGTGCACAAAAGGTAATCTCTGTCACTGAAGGCTCCTCATTTGACTTATGATAACTCCTTTCTCCACTGTGCAGACTCTGCCGCTGTCAGTGTGCACACACCCCCCCCTCCCCCGTCCTTTTCCCAGCGCCACTCACTGACCTAACAAAGCCTCTCCACAGTCACCAGTCTGACCCAGTAACCTGCATGCCTCTTATCTACCGGGGATGTCCAGCTATAAGCTCCCATCTGAGCGCTCCCACTAATGCAGTATGTTGGGACGTGTGAGTCAACATCCATGGGTGATGAACGAAAAGCTTCTTTGAGTTTGTAGAATTAAAGAAATGATTCTTGTTTTAATTTAATGTCACAGTGATATGTTGCCTTCTTAACAAAACCCTCTATTTAAACAACTGAGCTAAGGCCTTGGTGTAAGCTGATGAATATCCCTTGGTTTTAAAAAAGTGATCTGCATTGTTATCTCCTTCTCCTTCTTTGTTGCAAGATTGGATTTAACAAGATCACACCTACTGTGCACAATGTGATAAACTCATAAAAAAGTTACAAAAAAAGTTACCAAAAAAACCCCTTACCCCTTGGTTTCCGTTGAAACAAATTGATGGCTCACTTGGTAAAGAGATCTGAGGTAAAAGAAAGACAGAAGCATTTATTGTGACTTAGTTGCACACATTAACACAACTCTGTAATTTAAATTAGTCAAGATAACAAAAATGATGCTGTAATGTGTTTACATGTAAGTTACACAATCAATAATGCCTGTGTGCTGTTAATGGTATCCACTGGAGCTAATTATGAGCCAAGTCTACTTGTCAATTAACTTGGCAGACTGCAGGCTCTCTGCTTCACTTTGAAGCACAAATAAGGTTTCCCAGCAAACAGCTGACGGGCTCCTCTTTCCCGACAGTCACAGGGTTCAGTCGTGGTATGCTACTCAGCGATGAAGCCAATTGATTCAGAGGTGACTGTAAACTAGATGGAGCGACTCTCATTTATATATTTATTATTTATAGTCTACTCAAATAATCTAAAAATAAATAAAATAGAAAGCTATATATAAGAAAAAGTAATTCAACAAAAATGCGACAGTGAGACAACTTTGAAAACACAAATAAGCTCAGTCGACAACTTTTACAAGAGTAAATTCATCTCCAAACACACACGCGCGCGCACACAAACACGCGCGCACACACACACAAACACCCGAGGTGAAGGTACCTTGAGTTTTTGGTAAGCCTCCAGCGCTCTGATAGCCGTGTCCGTGAGCTTGACATGGTACAGCGTCCTGTTGGGGCTGTTTTTGTTATTTTTTCCACAGGAGAGCCCGTAGTGGTGCTCCTGCCTGAGCGAAGCCATCGCTGGCTTTTCTCTCTGCCCTGCAATTAAAGCTGCTTTCCTCTCTCGGCTCAGCACTCTCCCTGAAACGTCACGAGGTGGGCGGAGTCTCGGTGACAACGGCATAGCACAGCAGACTGTACACTGCATTTCTTCATGACTTTTACTGCCAGTTTAACATCTAAAAAATAGTTATTTCTTTAAAAAGAATAATCATAAAAAGTATGTTGGTATTCATTCAGTCGATCTTCATATTTGTTTCCTGGTTTGTCCCTTGAAAAATCATCTGTAGGATTTGCTCTATTATAGGATTTACATTTTCCTTTACTCATGTAAGAGCTGCACCATCATTTTCTAATACATACAATGGGTCAAATGGCAATGTATTACGTGAAAGAGCTGATGACAAACCCGATTCTTCTGAACTCTACGGAGTATTTTAGCTTCATTTGGCTCATTGTTTTGTTTTTTAAACCAAAGTCTCATTAACCTCATTACCAGCAGCAGCAGGCAGCTGTTTTCAATGAAAAAGTGCTAAAAGCTCACTATACGCTATCTACCCAAGACCCAACGGCAGGCAGATACAGTTAATAGCTAGATGGTGAACATAGTTAAGCGTTAAGCATGCTAAAGAGCCTGGAGACCAAAACAAAGTTAAAGGGAGAGTAAATATTGAACTTACATTTGTCAGGTAGACAGAGGCCTGCCATTGATTTGAATCTCCTTGTGTAAAACCTGGGAAATGCCATATGATGCATGTAAAACATGGAGAGAATTGAGTCACGACATTGTGCAGGCTCTGTCATGTAATGACTAGTCAACTACGTTAGGAACGACCAAACAAGCCGATCAACATCTCTAGCAGTGTATGTGCCAACTTCAATAAATGTGCCAGATTGTGTGTTTAATGATAGGCCAACATTTAATTGGATAATGATTTATTATTGAAACAAGACAAGGCTTTGTTAGCTTTGCCAGCCAGCAAATGTGGCCTGTTAGCGAGATTGTTTATATCAAGTCATAGCACAAGGCTAACACACTCACCCTCTCTCAGTATGACGGAATATTTATCAACCCATCTCATCATATTTCTTTTTTTTTTTGGGGGGGGAATAATCAGTAGTGATAAAATGCTTATTTTACATAAACTGTAAAAACTAAATCAATTCTAAAAACAATTAAATTAAATTAATAATTTCTTATCTTTTTTGGTATTTTTGATGATTGCTGGGCAATATTTATGTTGATATTGTCCAATGTCAAGTCTCTATTTGATCATTTGATGTGATGATACTATGAGGTGTGTGTGTCTGCTTCATAAGTAACGGCGTGCACTAGGGCCGGTCTTAAATGTGTGTATTGGGGCCCATCAGATCTCACACCACTGCTGTGGATCCACAATCAGTAAATACATTCATCCTGTAAAAATAAATGATATAGTTGTGAGACAGTATAGCTTATTGTGTGTACTATCCACCAAATTCATAATCTTTTTTTTCTCACTTTTTTCCAGACAATACAACGTGCACTAAAACAGTGTGAAAGTTGCTATGATTGTATGACAATCTTTACATTAACTGAACTGAAAAGAGTGTGTTGGAGAAGTTTTTTGGTAGCTTGAAGGGTGTCCAGCTCATCAGTTGACCTTTCATGTATGTTCTTTGTGTGTCAGTTGCTCTGTCAAAGGACATTTACTACCATAAGCCACACTGCCTGTAAAGCTTTTAAAATGCTGGCTTCCAGGGAAAAGACAGACACTAAAGTACCCAGTATTAATAGTGTTAGAAATCTCATTCAATGATCTATAATAGTGATAACCAAATGTAAAAGGTCAAAGTTGATTTTACATTCTGCCTGTAGAGTGTCGTACAAACTGATGATGATAAATGTCCAAGCATCCTTGTCACAAAGCTATGAATACAATTTATTAATTTATATGCACTAATTGTACTGTGGACTTATTGGAGGAGCCATGTTCAACAGTTAGATAAATAATTAAATCATATTTAAACAATGTAAATATTTAAATGGACAAATCATTACTGCAAATATCTGTCGTCTTTAGTTTTTGAATCAAATACAGGCACCTGAAGTGTGTGGTGAACCATGTGAGGAGCTAAAAAAAAAGAAAGAAAAAAGGAAAAATAAAAACAAAGCGACATTCACAATGTGGGTCAGTTTGCGAATAATCCTTGACACAAAAGATGCTTATCCTGAGGGGTTAATGGGCTTAGTTATCGTAAATTTTAACAGTCTGTCCAACTTTTAATTTCTCTTGTTGGTTGTTGGAACCAACAGAAACAGGAACACCTCAAACTGATACTGAATCCACTGCTGGATAGATCTGTTATCGGTTAAGAAAAGCCTTGTGTTGAATTTATGTGTCTCACACAGCCCAGCAAACATGACCAAGGTATATGACGACAAAATCCAAGCAACTTAAGTGTTTGCATAACTGCGAGAAAGCGCACAGGTAAGAAGGTGGAGGTTGGCGAAGCAGATGAGTCTGACATGTAAGCCTATTTAGTTAAATTGCTAAGCTACTCCCTAAATGAAAGTAGATAACAGGAGGGGGAGGGGTTGCTGGAGGTTAACAGAGAACAGGTGGTGCTGAATCTTTAAATCATGCACTTCTATGAATCTGAGATTTGGAAAAACCCAGAATCCTCTCTATATCCAATAAACCCTGTGTTATAATAAATATATGAAAATTCAGCTCCAGAAGAGATTCCATACTGTGTAATAGTACTTAAAACAGCAGTCCTTCCCCCCACTGATGCATGCAGGTTTGAAGTCGCTCCTCCAACAGCCAAGCAGTGCAAGATTAACCTGTGTCAGCCCCTCCCTCTTCTTTACCTGGCTCGTCTGTCTCATCCACTCATTGTCTCTATGGCTTGCCATCTGCTGCATGGGAAACCGCTAATGCACACCGATCCCCTGGGAGTGACGTTTCACACCTGAGGTCAGTGACTCCCAGAACACCTGCAACTGGTAAGAGGCAGCTTGTTCACATTGTATTATTATCCCTCATGTTTCCTCTTCTTTAGTGCAGAGCGGTGTGAGCTAAAAAAACTGTAAGCAGCTGATAACATGAGGGTGAAATATACAGATTACATCAAAGCCTCATGAGGAGAACATAATGGTCTATGAAACATGATATGTACATGCACCTCTACATGTGGCTCTGTTGTAAGTGGGAGAAGGAGAACAGGACATTTTGTCTGCATTAGGATATGTATGTGAAGAGATTGTGTATTAGTTTTGCAGAGCCATCATAAATACAATAGTGTGAATATAGAACCCCTTATCTATTACTCAGCATCCAAAAGAGAAAGAAAGAGTTTATTCCAAGAGCATTCCCAGTGAGTTTTGGCTACTTCAGTGTACCTCATTAACAAAATCGGATGAAAAAAGCTGCAGTTTGTAGCAATTGTAAAGCCATTATATGGAGGATGTGATTATAGCATCACCAAATTTTGCACAATCTAAATGTTAGTTGCCCAAAGTTTAACAGACTACTTTAACCCACCTGCAGCTCTTCATCTACAGTATGCCCACTCCATTATGACTGTTATGGAGTTACTTTCTAACATGCTCAAACTGAAGCAAAGATGTCACAAAGTAAGGTTAAGTCTTTGAAGTTGTTGTGCACACAGTAAAAAAAATATGTAATGCATGCATATTCATAATTTAAATGATAAAGTTATAAGGCATTGGCATTCGCAACCAGACAGGTGAGACTCGACAAACCTCATGAACGTTTCTAGTTAGTAGACTGTGGAGAATGCACAGTAAATGTGCTGTTACCATCACTTTCCACTAAATGCATAAGAATAGTGCACTAACTAAAGACATCACAGATTCCATCTTTAAAGTCTTCTATATCTATATCCGTTTCTGAGACATTGAGAGGAAGTCACCTTTTTTTACTTGAAATGTTCATTTATAGAATTTGTGGTCACCACAAACACACATATACCGCATATGTAAACACATATGACATATGTTTTTCATATGCATTCAATGATACACACGAAAAGCATGCACACGCAGGATGAACGCAGTACGTATCACTGCACATTTCACTGTGAAGAATTCCACAAAGACGGTGCAAATGACTCAAAGACTGAGGCTTTGAGTGAGTGTGCAGTGTGCTCATTTATATTCCAGCGTGCATGTGCACACGCACGCATATACACACACCCACACACGCACGCACACACACATTGTTATTTCAGCTGGCAGAGATGGTGTATCAGGCAGAGTGAGAAAGTGCTTACGAATTTGGGAAAGGTATCGGGTTAGACACACCAACGCCTTTTCTGTGAGACGCTAACGCTTTGTCTGGTGTCAAACTCTCACCGGCCGAAAATTTAGATTTTCTTTTTTTGAGTATTTGGTGAAACAGTCTTGTTGTATTTTACAGGATTATCTTAAAGTCTTTTTTTATGTTTTCATGAATTGGTCAGTAGCTTCTGGTCATGAGACTAGAGATTACCGTTGGTTGAAACTTCATGACACCATGCACAGGAATGTGATCTCAAAGGTGAAACCCAAAAGTTAAATGTTGGTGTAGAAAAGAAAAAAAACAACTATAAATCAACGTTTTTTTGTTTTCTTTTAATTACCTGAACAGGTAAAAGGTTACTTATAACTGGGTTGGATAAAGCCTCAGAGTTAAAATCGGTTAAGAATCCTAACATTGTTGCATAAAGCCACACTCGTCTGTAATTCAGAGGTGGAGGAATTTCAGTGCAGTGTGTTACTTTCAAGGCATGTTGGCAGTAGAATGGCAACAAGACCTGTCCATGTCTGACTAAAGGCTGTTGTAAGTAGTCAGTGCCCCACAGAACCAACACGGAAAAAAGTTAATCAATATTTGTTAGCTTAAAAGAATAGTTTGACATTCTGGAAAATACATGAGAGATGAGAAAACTCATACTGTACAGTAAATATGAAGCTGGAGCAAATTAGCTTAGCTCAGCACAAAGAGTGGAAACGGGGAAACAGCTAGCCTGGAACTAAAATCCAATGATCTGCACCTCTAAATGTCACTACCTATCAGTGCTAGGGAATGTTACTTTTAAATGTAAATTTCTATGTTACAGTCTTTCTGAGAAAAGTAACTTTGTAAGAATAGGCTACTTTTGTGTCACCAAAAATGAAAACTCCTTGCGATTCTTTGCACATGTTGGTTATATTGTAACCTTCCGTACTTTTCATTATCAAGTACCCTTACACTGGCAAAAATAAGACCCCCATTTGATAAGTTTTGTCTCAGGGCTTCCCATCTGATTGAAGTTTGTCATTTTAAATGTTTATCACAGAAAGTGTATGAAATCAATGACCAAAGTAGCCATAGATTTTGTCATTGTGTTACTTATGGATGGAATTATTTAGAATTTTTTTTTGCTGAGGACACCATAGAACCCCCTCAAGGAACCCTGGGGGTCCCCAGAGCCTAGTTTGAGAACCACAGGTCTACGGCATCTCTAACTCTGCAGGCAGGAGTGAGAGACGCTTATCCCCCAGACACAGTTATTTAGTTATGTTTTCAAATCTGTTACAAGAGCATCGCAGTGAAATGCAAACTGACTACTTGAATTGTAAACTACGTTTCTCGTTACAACAAAAAGTAATCTTGTTGTTACCCCATGTTACCCCCAACACTGCAAATTTTCACATTCGATCTTGTTTGTTTAATGTGTACAAGAACCGGGTTATGTTCCAGGCTACTTGTTTCCCGTTTCCTGTCTTTGCGCTAAGCTAACTAGCTGTTTGCTGCAGCATCATGAGTATCGTACAGTATTAATCCTCTCATCTAATCCTAGCCAAGAAAGAGAATACGCCTATTTCCCAAAACGTCAAACTATTCCTTTATGGAATGTGATGAGACGGCATGAGACCTTATCTTTTGCTCTGTTAAGCATAACAAAATCCATATCATGTTTTCTTTA
Source organism: Cebidichthys violaceus (assembly GCF_023349555.1). Lineage (NCBI taxonomy): Eukaryota > Metazoa > Chordata > Actinopteri > Perciformes > Stichaeidae > Cebidichthys > Cebidichthys violaceus. The sequence goes on from NW_027176705.1 coordinate 3,980,017, forward strand.
ACTTGGGTCCAAGGACAAAGACTACAGGTTTACTCAGCAAACTACGTGGATTATGCTCACATCTGAGATTTGCACATTTATTTTCACTGTCTTCAAAGTGAAGGTGGGTGCAAACTTTCCCACAAAGAAACATAACCAGACTTTGGATTCAGCTCGTCATTTCCGCTATGTGTGTGTGTGTGTGTGTGTGTGTGTGTGTGTGTGTCTGTGCCATCACACATGCATATATACACTTGTTGCTAAGCAGACCCAGGTGTTTGGTGTGTTTATTGAGCTCACAGGACCATTACAGCCACCACTTTTACTGTGACTGTACAGGTATGACTGATCATTCCATGCATGAAAAGAGGCAGCAGTCAAACAAAAAGTGCTCTGTGTTGGAAAACATCCTCACAACATCAATGATCTGCAGAGCCGTTGTGCCTTCACGTAGTCAACACTTTTAAGTATTCAGAGAGTTGTTGGCGTCAAGGTTTTATTAATGGTTCGGGTTTGAACAATTATCATGAAACAGATAATAAGATTCGCCCCATCGATATCGTCTGTTTTTGTTTTCTTTCTGTCTTCAAACTGTTTTGTGCAAACACTCAAGCAGTGAATACCAACCACACTGCTGATCTTAAAAGTAGCTGGAAGGTTGATGTCTGTGTCTTTACAGCATAATTGACATAATTGCACAATTTCTGGTTCAAATATCAGTCTGGTCTGGCTTAACCAGCTCTCTGCCACCACACATACAATAGACAACAATGAATGGCGCCTGCCACTGGAGCAGGATTGGGTAATTGTGAGCAGGAGCTGATTTCCCACAACCACAGGGGCACAGTGACAGAGCGATCCAATAAAAGTCAGACACCAGGCTACTGAAGCATATATATCAAGAGACCAGGAAGGGGTTGTCTATAAAACCATGTTTTGGCCAGGCACCAACCTCCGGGACTGAAGAGTGAAGCCAATGAGGAAGTGCCTTAAACTTGCATGATAGTATAGAAGCCTATGAGAAAAAGACTCTCACTTGATTTATTACCTCAGTAAACATTGTAAACATGAGTTTATGGTCTCAATCGCTAGTTTCAAGTCTTCTTCAATACAACATGATGTTCATTTTGTAAATTGTGGTCCCATTAGCAATAAAATAGACCATAAAGCAGGGCAAACTTCTGATTGACATGTTGTCTGGTCTGGAAGTTGTTTGAGTTTTCGTCTTACGACTTTCACCGTTTCACAGTGTAAAAGTTAATTGTAACCTTTTGTTGTTAGGTTATCCTTAGCTCCACCCTCTTGTCCAGATGGCAACAACCAAAAACCAAGATGGTGACGGATAAACTGCTGAACTCGAGGCTTCAAAGCGCCAGTTCACAAACCAATGGGTGAAGTCAAGGTAACTACGTTCACAGTCTGTTTTTGAAGGAGCAGGATAATGTAGGTACCAGACTTTTACACTCAACTATAATCTAATGCCTTTAAAATCCAAGTAGGATGTAGGCTGTAACTGTATTATACATCTACAATATCATTTTGGGGAATTTATTGTCTCAAATGAATAATGAACTGGTTCAATCTTGGATCGGGCAAAATTTGAGCCACAATTAAAACCTCTGAGCAAAGCCTTCTGGCTGACTCACACATCTCTGTGTTTGTAAGAACTAGAAAAAAACAGATCAGCGTGTTCTTTGAGTGTGTGCGTGTATTCACCACATGATGCTACTTCCTTTGAAGCTTGATTAAAGTCCTCGCCTTGTCAAGAGCTGTATTATGTACTGTGACCAGGTAATCACACTTGAAAGTCAAAGGACTAGAGACATACAAAAGAGTTGCACAGTGTCTTAACTCAGAGTTTAGTATCCTACTCCCTCTGTGAATGTTGCTCAGCTGGATGATTGGAGCTGTCTCATCCTGAGCTTCATGGGGGGAGAGGGTGGGGTGGAAGGCTACAGTCATTCAGCCCACTAGTTTCCCCATAGCTCTTTAGGGTCTCGATGAGTCACTCGGGCCACAGACGTCATCTTATTCAGGGCAGGTGCCTTCGTATTGCCACAGCTGCATGACACTTAGAGGAGTGTGAGAGAGAGAAAGAGAGAGAGAGAGAGAGAGAGAGAGAGAGAGAGAGAGAGAGAGAAGACGGATAGACTGAATGTTCAAAAAAATAACAAGACAGAGGAATAAAGGGAAATATCAGACTCATATCTTGGAAATATATCTTCTATTGGTAATTTTTAGTCGAGGATTATTGCTTTTTGAACAATGTAAGACACACTTTGTGTATGCTTGTGAAAGTTCAGATCCAGATGATGATGAACTAGCTATTGTGCCACAAAGCACAAAGGACACCATGCAGCACAACATGATTACGACAGCGGGTGACTGGCAGCTAAAGGGGTTTGCTGGATTTCTGAGGCGGGATGGAGAGCACATAAATCCTGCCCAAGGACAAGCTCTTCTTCCAGTCAGTCTGGGACACAAATGAGCAGAAGCAGTTAAGGTCAACCTGTTTTGGATCTGAGTTACAATTTCATATTGGCATCAGTTCAACTGAAGACAGTGAATGGTAACCTCTGGATATCAGCTTAAAAAGACACGCTTTGACACACTTCTATTAAATAGATTAATGTGCATGTTTCATGCATCATTAAAATAAAACTGTAGATTCCTAGAAAGTTACAAAACCTAAAGTATAATGATATGAGCTTTGGAAAGTGGCCAGAAATACAAAATAGCTAAATTAAAGCTGTAATAATTAATATTTTTGTATTAACAATTGATGGTAGTGACAAACCCACAGATTATTATCACAGGACTCTGCCATTCCCTTCAGCTCTACAGAGCGTTTCAGTGTCAGCTTATTGTTATGGTTTATTCTCGTCAGCTTTGTTTCCAGTTTTCCAATTTCAGTCAAAAAGCTTTAAAAACACTTCCTGAACCAAACAATAGAGTTACCAAGTTAGCAACTAGCTAGTGAACAGAGAGGAGCATTAAGCAGCTAAAGAGTCGGATATTTTTCACCAAAACAGAGCTGAAAGGAGAGTGACTATTAACAAACACAACTCCAAATGAATGAGGATTTTGAGTTCACCATACAGTATCTACTCAAAGGTGATACTATGGCAGGGTTATATGTCCAGTTTGAAGATTACAGTTTTATATTGTGCAGTTTTATATCAATCAACCTTTCACACCAAAATGTACTGTGGGTATTCTTAAAATGCTAATAGCTTTGTCATGTCTTACATCTGCTTTGTAGAATTGAAATGATGGTTAAAATGGCATGAAATAATGAACCCCCACACAACACAGACTGTGTTAAGTATTCATCATTATAGACATTACACACTTATAGCTGAAGAGCCCTGGGAGCAGGATCAAGAGTTAAGGAGAAAGCTACATCTAATTCCACCCTTCATAATATTTGTCTCCACGTGTCCTCTCAGGGAAAAGGCACTGTGTGTATTTGTTACTCCTCGGACCAACAATAATGTGCTTGACTGTACAGAACCCATCTGCTGTGCTCACTTCCCTCTGCTCTGGTCTCAGGAGCCCTCTCTCTCGAGATGGGTAAGAGCTCCCATGTGTCCTGCCACTCAGCTAATTGAGGCCTGGTGAAGGCAAGTTGCCATGGAGGAGACTCCCATGTATGGGATGCTACTTATAGTCTCGCTCTTTTGGGAACACCGGTACGTTCATACTGAACATTAGTATTTATATTTTGCACAAAGAGGAACAGTAGAAACTTTGCCTTTCTTGTCTGAATGATTTCCTCCACATTAATCACATTTGTCTTTATACATGGAAACAACAGCATATATGAACTTATATAAAACTCTTTGTTTAAAGACAATATTGATATTCAAAATCATAATGCTAATGTTAGCTCACACTCGCTGATGGTTAGCTGCTATGTTTACAATGTTGACCATCTTACGTTAACGTGTTAGCATGCTAACGCTTGTTAAAGGAAAAGCTCAGATTTTATGAAGTGGAAATATTCTAAATATAGTGGAGACTTAAAGTGATATAGATGTTTTTTTAGGCGGGCCTATCTTTTAGGTGGCTAAAATGTGTTTTGCTGCTGCCCTCGTCAGCAGCAGTACATTGCCTTCGTCCTGTGCTGTCTATTCCTCCAAACTGCAGGCTTGACTACTGCCATCTACTGCAGGTAATACACTGACTATGGATTAGTACCTCATACAACCCTTCTTCAAGAAATCTGAACTATTAGTAAGTAGCAGTAAGCAGGAGGAACAGCTGAGGCTGATGAGAATGTAGTGTTTGTTTTTCAGATTTTTGGTCATAAACCAAAAGATTTTGACCTTTTCCCCCTAATGTCACGGCAATCCATCCAATACTTTCGAGCCATTTCATTAAACCACAAATGTCAACCTCATGGTGGCCTTAGAGGGAAAGTCAGGGGAACACCACAACAATTGAGGTCTATCATATGTGCACCATGAATGTCTTTACAAAATGTCAATTCATCCAACACTTGTTGAGATATTTCAGTTAAACCAAAGTGGTGGACTAAACAAGCAGTATTTCCCTTTATGAAAGCCTAACTGCTAGCAGTGTTAAAAACTCCAATCAATAACATTTTGTCATACGTACTTTGCTTTTACCTTAATTTGAGCTGCACATGTAGCAACATGTATTGCATTGAACAACACATTTTGTTAAGTCTTCTTGAAAGTAACATTCTGTCACATCACATCCTCCTAGTATGTGTTGCACATTGTGTACTAAACACGGTGTCAGCCATAACAATGTGTTGTAGGAGACGCACTGATGAGCTCTGTGGAATCAGGGGCATCTCCTGCATACAGAGTATTTTCAGTGAGTCGTCACTGGTCGTCCTCTAGATTTCACAGAGATGGAATAATTCTCTGTACTTTACATGCAGAGTGGGAGCCGTTAGTCAGATCGTCAGTCGCTGGAACCAACCAAGACGAGTCAGCCAGGAGACAGTGGTGAGCTCATGCACAGCAGAAGGACGAAGAGACGGAGATGACAACAGAGACATTTTAAGCAGAAAATTAAGGAAATATGTTAGCACAAATAAATAAAAGCAGACATGGTCTTATTCTGACAGTTGAGGATGTTTGTCTGTCTAGATTTATCCCATTTCCCAAATCAATTTGATGTTGAACCAGGCAACCTTGTCAGAGGCACTTGGTATGATCCACACCAGCCACTGTTATCTAGTCTTCCCTATAATCCTGGACATCGTGTATTAACAGAGAAATGGCTGTGTTACCTTGGCAACCATTTGAAAACACATCATCTGGACAATGTCATGATTTCATTTCATTATTGTAATGAGACCAGTTTTGGCTTAAGTCCATTTTAACAACATGGGCAATGAAAATCCATAAAACAGCATTATGGATTTGTCTACAGGCTTTGTTCTTTTTAGTCAAAGAATCAAAGAAGCAATGTTGAGGACTTCTTAACAACAGCCTGTTGTGTTTACAGTTGATTTGGCCCACTCAGTCATTTGATGCAGTTACTTAAACTAGGATACAAACACAAGACACACACGGAAGACGACAGAATGTACGTCTGGTGTAAATTTAGGGAAATAAAGCCATCATTTTCTCCCTTGGATGACTGCTATTGTTCCACGCCAAGTGAAAGAACATTCAATTAAGCTGTATCAAAAGGACACGCTGTCACGTTTAGCTGCACACTGCAACATAGCGGTGTAAAATCTGCCGTTTACATGAGGGAAAACCGATTTGTGAATCAGCGGATCAAATTGAATTTGTTACTCTTTTCCTGCTAATCTCACAATGTTCACTTGGTGTCACAGCTCATGTCATAGGCATTGTATTTGTGACAGCTCTGATTCACAGATTCACTTCATTTCTCTGTGGTTTCAGCCAGTTACATCCATAGTTCTGTCAGTGAAATTCAACCCAGCCTGATTTCCAAACCTGCTGGCTTGTGCTTCAGTGTTTCCACAGCACAGGGTCAGCCAGTGCAACATCTGCACTCCAGGAGAAATTACCTTGACGCTCACGTGTCTTCTTTTGTCCCCAAATAACTTTTGATCAAGTTGACTAGTTCCCCGCAAGGCCGTTAGACCCTAGATAAAAGGGGAAACAATGGGTCTACTGAAATGGTTTCAAGTAAATAAGGCGAGAGAGGGAGTGAGGATTCTACAGACGAATGGGAAAAGGTCATTTTGTCTGGCTCCCAAACAGCAAAACCTCCCTCCTCCACCTTCCTCTTTAATCAGTGCAAGAAACAGATGGATTAAAGCTTTCTTTGTGTTTATGACTCAACAACCTTTTATTGTTCACATGGATATTTTAATATTATTAACAGTGATGTTTCCGTTATGTCTAAGCCGTAAAGAGAAGAAAAGGAAAGGACTATGTCTTGAGTTAACTAAAAGCCTAAAAAGCTAAAAGTGGATCACATGATCTAACTGAAGGTTACAGACATTATTCTTTGTAATCAATAACTCCATCCCCTCACACTGTGCGCCCATACATCAGCCAATCTCTATCTTGTCAAGAAATCCCCTCATTTTGGCAGAGGAGCCAACACACATGCAAACATGCCCCATTTCCACTAACAAAGTAACACATTAACCCACTTTCATGTTCTTTTTCACAATGTAAACTGTGTTTTGTTAGTTAAAAGTGTTATGTTCATTGCAGAGGAAAACAAAGGCCAAGTGAAATAAATCCCTGCATTTCACATTATAGAAGATGATACCCATGAGAGCTGCATACATTTTTACCAGCCTAAAGAAACAGCAAATTTGAAAACCTCTTTGCAGTGATTGAACTCAGAATATGTTTATTTTTTATATTAAAATAATTCTTATTTAACTGATACAGATATTAATCTAGTGCCATCATCAGGTCAACATTTTACTTTGTTCCATACATTAGTTTATGACCAGATTTCTGCCAAACCTTTCCATCAGCAAAAGTTAGCATGCTAACACGCTAAACTAAACATTGCACCTGTTAAAAATCAGCATGTAGCCATCGTCATTTTGAGAATTTTAACCTGCTGATGATAGTATTTAGCTCAAAGCACTGTTGTGAACTATAGCCTCACAGCACTGCTAGAATGGCTGCAGACTAGGTTTATTTAACCATTCAACTACATTCAACAGTATTTTGCAATACAGAATACACAAATATGTAAAGGCATATAACGGTAATACCACCTACATTGCATCTTGTATCAACATTTTCAGGAAAATGTTCATTTTGAACATGTTCAATGCTCACAGTCAATGGTTTAAAAATATCTAAATATTGAGAAGTGAAAAAGCTTTAACACATTACTTTGGTTAAGAAATGCAGTAAATGATAATGTATGTAAAGACCAAATACAGCTATACCTTTAAAAACATTTACAGTTCCAACAGTCAGAAAACAGAGGTTTTTAGAAGAAAAATAAATGTACAGTAGTTTGCAAAACAGCAAACAGACAACATAATAACTTCACAGGCAAATGTCAAAATTAGCTCCAACAATCAGGACACGAGGGACATTAAGGCGATGCAGAAGACGGGATCAGCAAGGCCCATCAATCATTCATGACAGCAGGCAGGACTCTGGCAGCGTGATGGATGACAGCGGTGAAATGAGACAGAGAGGAATGCACCATACGTCCAGCTTGTCACACTATACTGCCACACATCAGTGCCTCAACCACTTCATGAGCAGCAAAGACCGCTCCAAACAGTGCAGCCTATTCATGAAGACGGTGCAATCAAATGTTGGAGGAGAAATTAATGAGGGTTGTCTTGTCCTCGCATCATAAGCACTCAACAACTCCACTATTTCACGAATCATCTATCTCCTGTTTGGACTGAAAAAGAAAAAGAAAATCTGTCCAAACACATTAACAGTTAAAACAACAAATCCCCTTGCTTTTGAATCTTGACATAATTATTCCACAGCACATACTAGTCAAATATGCACACACATGTTGTCGGGCCAAACCGAACAGTTTACTTCTGTGTGATCATGTGAATGTCTGTCACTAAGTAGTCAGTGTGGAAAAGTGCTGGAGGTAATGAGAGGGCAAAGACTCTTACTGTTAATATGAAATCTCCCTGTTAAATTTAGTATGAAATTAATGAAAAACATAGTTTTTCCTCCCCATCATCTCCATTTGATTAAATTGTGGACACAACTGCAGCTGCAGCTGCAGCTCACACAAGAACTGCATTAACATTCGAAGGCTTTGTAAAAGCAGAAGCAGTCAACATTGTCAAAATTACCAGGTGGCGATAATTGGGTATGGAGACAGAAATAGTTTGCTTTAAGCAGGATGCTGTCACTGAAAGCAGCTGTGGGGAAAACAAGTCAAAGGCAGACATCCTGGGCTGTGCTGTGTCGCCAGCAGCCCAATAAACTGACCACAGTGTTCAACATGCTGTTCTACACGCTGTTAAAGTCGTCATGCTCCAGCACGCAAGTGGCATGAAAAAGCCATTCCTCAATTCTCTTTTGACCAAAGTTCTCACTTTCTCACTCTATTTCTAAAATACAAGGCAGTCAGGAATAGCTGAGCCCTTAAGAGTGACTGAAACTAGTAATATGAGTCTATTTCACAGAAATAGATCTTTGGCAAAGAAAAAAAGAAGCTGTGTCAAATAAACCATATAAAATCGTATGCAAGTATATAAAATGTACTGTTTATGGGTAATGGAAATCATTAATGTCCTGACAAGTCAGAGCAATCAGGAAAGGATTATGCCACAGATGTCCATTGCCATATGTCATTAGAAAGTAGCTGTTGGATGGTTCATCATTTTTGCAAAAGTAAGATATTTCATAAAAACTAGATATCTATTAGGTGAATAATTCTTGAAAAATGTAAAAAAGTAAGATGAGTTTTGGAACTATTGAAAGCAGGTAATGTTTTTAACAATGCTAGTGGCGTGATGGTCGTTGTTTCATTCAAATAAGCAGCGATCTCTCCTCCAGGAGACCGCTGTTCATTCCTCATGTGAAACAAGAAGTCGGTGTTGATTTGTTTGTCACGTAGCTTGCTTAATGTAGTTTTGGCACATCTGTGGTAATTTTAACTTAAATGACCCTAACCTAACTAAGTTATTTTTGTTCCCTAAACCTAACTAAATATTTCACAATCGTTTTATGAACCTAACCAAGTAGTTTTCTTGCCTAAACCTAACTGAGTAGTTTTCTTGAACTTAATGGTGATTATTATTTACATCCTTCTCCTATTAATGGGGCTGCTAGTACTCAACTGCATTCCTTAATTTTTTACAGCAGTTTGAGCTGCAGTCTCTTTGTCAGGTCAAATATTTTTGCAAAATATGCTGCACTTGTACAGTGAAAGCACAGAAATCAACATTTCTGTTCAGTGACAATGTGTGACCACCTGTCAAAAAGACATTTATAAATGATTGCTCATTATGTTTGAGGAAACATGGTTTTGACCTCTTTGATAAGAAACATGACAGAAAGGTTTCTGGGCTCTACTTTTATTTTTTACTTTTAAAGTAAGTTTTTAGCTGAACATCCTTAAATAAATAATATCCAGAGCGCTGCAGACCAGAAGAATCTTATAGCATATCATTAAACTCAAAGAAGACCTTTTTCTTAACCCAAATAGACTGTTGGCTAGACAATCACAGCAGTAGTTTGATGGCTCATTGTATTCAAACAGTAATTATGTCCTTAAAATACAGTATTTTTCTTTCAGTAAAGAAACAGCCCTGTCTTCATTCTCCTCCTACGGCTCACTTCCACCACTATGAACACGTTTTAGCATTTATATTCCAGATGCAATATGCAGGCTGTATAGTTGTTATCATCTCGACAACCGTGAACTTGTGTTTCCAGTACTTCTCTAAAACATGCACATATATTTTTTTTATGTCTTTGTTGATTCTGATGACAAATATCTTGTTTTTAAACTTGTCATGTCATTTAACCAAATGGAGCTGCAGACAATCAGAAGTTTCCCTCCAGGTGAAACAGATGTGCTGAATACTCCTGAGGCAGTTGTTTGACTGTGGCATGGCCTAGTGCATTAGGCCCACAGGAGGTTGTCTTCTATTCATAGTTTCAGTGTCTGGGTAGTATTTCAGTTTTGGGCAGACATGAGTCAGTCATCTAGCATATTTAATTGCCAGATGGTCCATAAAATCACTGTACCAAAACTGCAAGGAAAACATCATGTGGTTCTTATTGTAGAACCGAAATAAAACAATTAACAACATTCCATTTCACACTTTAACCCAGGGCAAGGCAATACTTCAATATTATCACTGGAATCATACTGTGGTGATTTGATCACATTTTTATAAACATTTATGTTAATTGTCCAGGCATATTTAACAGTAAGAAAATCAGCATACTCTGGTTATTGTTTTTCCAGTGTGTTTCATCTTGTGTAATACACAACAATGAACACTTGATTGCGCTGATCATCAGTTATTTTGCATGTAATCTATCTATTTTGGCATTTGATACTTTTATTATTACATACTTTTGAAATGATTGGTAGTCCTATAGCTTCTGTGTCAAGAATATCAACTTAGATGGCAGCTTGAGAGCCTTCATTTCTAAATTTACTTTGGCTTGGTCTGCCACCTGCTGGCTCTTTTATAGTACGTTTTAAGGAGATAGCTGTGGACTGTGATTCAAGTTAATGTCTCATTGAATGGAGTTTATTGAATCTACATTACAAATGTGGCCAAAATCAAATTTGCCAAATGTTTGTCAGTAACAGAAGAGACACCCATGGGCATCTATGTACACTAAATGCAACAAATTGAACGCAAATCAAATTAATCTGAATACTGTTTTACACCGGATACAAAGCAACTGTGTACAAAGCATGTAGGCCTCTACATGTCTCTATACGTGTCTCCCACCCTGGCGCTGACCCAGGATGACGGAAGAGGAGAAGAAAAGCCACTCTACGACAGTGCCAGGCTTCATGTCTTTCAATCAAAGCCTCGGATTCAGTAGGCTTGATAACAGTTTGACAAACCTTCTTTGTGTGATTGCTGGAGCCATAAAACACTACAAAATAAACTACAGATGCAAAACAAACTAAGAAATCAATTATGAAATTGTAATTATGACCGCAGTTACATTTGGCAGTATGTAAAACGTATCAATTGTATGTACTTATTTGTGTAAAATAACTTATAATATAATAATATACTTAATTCATTTTTGAACACATGCCTTTCCTTCTAAAAAGTTGTATACTGATTGTGCTATTCCCACTCTTACTTATATAAAGGATTTGAATGATTTAGAATGTGTTATTGTGCCACAATCGCTTTTGTAGTATTAAACTGACGATTGCCTCGCGCATGCGCCGTGCAATCTGGGAGAGAGACGTAACGTTCTGGTTCTCGCACGGAAGTCTCGCGCATACTCAGTAGCCTCAGAGGCGCAACGAAACAGCGACTGGAGCGACGAGAAGGGAACCGACGGCCCTTTGGCTGAGCTGAACTATTTGGACTTTTTGGACGAAAGAAGCGGCGGTTACTAAAATGACCAGTGGGTATCGACATATATTTTGATTGTAAGGCCTCTGTGTACTCTGTTGGGTTGCTTGTAGTCTGTGCGCGTTGTTTTCTACCGGGCATTAGCCATGGCCACCGCCGACCCGGGCTCCGTCTATTTGCTGAAAAAGAACGTAACTTATTTCACGGAATTCATGCCAGTATTGTCACCCTTGGTTTATGAATCACGCACACCGATGGACGTGCTGTCTTTTGAAGGGTGAAAAGGAGTAGATGGGCTCATGTTAATGTCACATATCTGTGTCTGAACGCACATTATGTGCGTCGAACGTTTGTCAACAACGATGTGCCAATGGGTCGTTCGCTGTCCAGCTGTTAGTCGGTGCCTCGGCCCACTGGAAACGAATAGTTACCAGAGACTTAACATGGATCTTTGTGTATCAACGCGGCTCGTAGCTGACAGCAGACTTTTTTTTTTTTTTTTAATTTACGAATACGTGACTCTGCCTTCGTTGCTTGTCTTTGATTATTAGAGTGGTTCGTCGATCCGTGACACGACGGTAGAGGCTTTACTGCCCTCTGCGCTGTTGTTCAGGCATGAAGCTGCTCTTCAGCGCCTCTCTGCCACGTCGGCTGCTTTTTTTGGGGGGGGGGGGGTTTGCACCATTTTTATTCCTGCCATCATACAGTCGTACAATGTGAACTGACTGCGTGTCACTTTAAAGCCTGTCTTGTAGACAACGTCTTTTTAAAGGTGTGACACTTGTTTTGTTTTTGTTTTTGCTGTTGAGTAATGGAGGTGTTTTTTTTAAGGGTGTAGCTCACATTCCCGATGAGTTCCTCATTTAAATGCCATTTGTTCTGTTCATTTAGTTTTTCTTCCACCCTGTTGTCTGTCATGCAGGAGGAAACCAACGTGAGCTTGCACGTGCGAAGAATGCCAAAAAAAGTACTGACCAGGGTAGAGGGAAGAGGGGCGACGATGGACTCTCTGCTGCTGCTCGGAAGCAGAGGTAGACACCGCTCTGTGTGACAATAAACAAAATGTGATGCACACTTGATTTTTGCAGCATCAAAACAAAGTGTGTTTTACAGTAGAATCTGTCCTTCCAAAGTCTATTCTGTCTGTAAATGTCCCTCTCTCCCCAAGGGATGCCGAGATAATGCAACAGAAGCAGAAAAAGTCGGGTGGAGGGGGGAAAGAAGAAAAGAAGCCACCAAGTCCGAGTAAAGAATGAAGTGGGAGACAAATTCAACTCAGTGCTTCAATAACATCCCGTGTTTAGCATTCTTCCTCATATTTATAAGAATGGTCATTTTTATCTAGCCTCAAGAATCTAGGATCCTACATTCTTCCCCATGGCAAATGACATGCTTGTTGGATTTATTTTTACTTTTGTCTGAGCAAGTTAACGGTTGTCCCACGTTGGTGCTGCATGCATAGAAGCATCAGTGGTGTAAGCAGCAGCAGCAGGAGAAAGAAGAACAACTCTTGACACAAGCACCTACGTAACAGTTGTGTATTTTTGTACAAAAATGTCCCCTGCTGGTTTCAAATAAAGTGTATCTTTTTAGTTCATGCTTGCTTGAGTTATTCTGAATGTTGAAGACAGTTTGTGTAATATTGTTACATGATCTGTAATACTGTTGTGGGGCATTGAAGGGTTGGCGTTTACTTTTTAATTATGTTAGCGACATCACGTAGCATATTTTTTTAATGGCACCACATTGACATCTGGTATTTGGATAGTTTGACTTCATGCTTTGATACATTTTTTTTCATATAGAAATTAAAAGTAAAGATACACTGCAACTACTTTATAGATTTCAACAAACAAAAAATGTCACCCAGGCCCTTGAAACCAGTTAAACCAGGCACATAACTAAACAGTTCAATCTATTAATAGCATTTTCTGGATGGACAAGTTAAAATATTAAAACATTAATTCACTAATGATTGAATGATGAACTTTTCCCTTTATTTACATTCTGTTAAAATAGGTGCATCGACATTGGCTTTAATCAAGTTTGTCGAGATGCACTCAACAATCGGACAAAAGAGCCAATTAACTTAAAGATAGACACTTTGTTTTATTCTGATCTGTCTTCATGAATGCAGATTTAAAGTAGTCAGTCAAATAAGCCAAGGCAAATTAAGAAATGTGCATAATCATTTTGCCACAGCTTTTTCTTGCAGCCTTTCTGTGATGGGAAGGAATATGATGACTTTACAGGATAAACTGGTTGTATCTGCTGCAAGTACAGAAATCACTGCCCATGGCCTCCTACCGCCAGTGATGTCAGTGTCTGTGATGTGTGCATCCCAGAAAAATAGTACAGTGGCCATTATGGGCACAGTACTAAGTAGACAAATGTACGCATAACTGTTATCGTACACAAGAAGATATTCATCCAGTCTTGGAGTCAGGATGGCAGCAGTTTTTGACAGTTGGCAAACAAGTGGACATACTCACATTCAATAGTATTCTCTACAAAGTACGTTTGTCATTGTGCAATAGGGTTGCGCAACAAAATGCCGTTTGTTTTCCCATTTTGCTAAATAAGATAAAACACAAAATAAAAAAAATATATGTAGTAAATAATAGCACTTATTAGAGGTCCTATTTACCATAAGTAATATAAGATATAGCATCATGCGGTTAAGGGAAAGATACATCTGTGTTCTGTCTCTGCTCTGTCTGGGTTGTGTAACACTGGAGCCTGTAAATTTACTGTAATTAGACCAAGTATGCCAGCAGACAGGATAATACTCTATCACTCTACTCTGACCACTAGGTGGAAGCACACATCAAGGTATTTTTAATACTGCATTTTACCGGTGAACATTGGATCTTTCAGAATGGTGAAGCCAATATTTGGTTATGGAGTATTATGTTGATTATTTGCTTAAGTCAGGTACAAGAGCACATACAGTTTGGGAGTTAGTGTCAATTCAAGATTTAAAGGGTCTTCTGAAGTGGAAAAATAGCCTTTTATTAATGCGTTATTGATACTATTGAAATTAAGCGAGCACACACATTTTCTGCTCTTGCAGAACATTTGTATTATGACTGTCGTCCTCCAACATAAGCACAAAGTGCATATTGCTGATATTTCATAGTGTTCACTAAGCTACAGCTCAGCCTATTTATAGCCAATAAGCTGTGTCTCTATTTTTTGAAATCCATAGAGTTTGTGTCCTCAGTTCTCAGATTACAAGGCGTATAATTAAGTCAAAAGTTAAGCTTTTCTTCCATCTCAGATAGCAGTGAACATAGCTGAAGAGTAGAATAGTGATAAGGGAACAAATGCAGAATCAGCAAATGCTTAAATTCTAGAAAATCCAAACCTCATCCGCTATCATCCATGACACTCTGCTTGCAGCTTTGGGGAGATCTCACTTAAATTCAAGCATAAGGCCGAACAGACTTGACTGTGGATTCTGGCAAGTTTTCTTAAAACAGACGAAGACAGCAGCTCAGTAGTAATGAGAGACGCAGAATACGAAGAAAAGACTAGAGTCAGCTCGTCTAATTAAATTCATACAAGAAGCCTTGTCTCTTTATGCCTTCTCTGCTGAATTTGTTGAGATAGGGGAGCACTGCGCCAAAATGCATTGTTGTAGCAGAGCTGTTGCTATGCTATTTAAGATGTTGAATAGTCCAGTGTCAAAGAACAAATTGGGGAGAAGATGGACAACAATGTACTGTAGCTGTTTGGCTTTTCATATGTTAAATACGGCCATAAATTACCCACAGCAAGGATCGGTGTAGTCATTTAATCTCAGCCAATTTTAATCCTATTTACATTTGAACTTTAGAAATCCATTCAGTGTTAGCTATGTACTATGTGTAGGTAATAGTACAATACAGATATATAGGTAAAACAGAAGCTGTCAATGTATAAATCCAAAATAACCTTCGAGTGAAATCTGACTTAAAAAAGAAGAAGAGAATTAGATAGTTGGGTCAAAGACGCCAGAAAAGGTTTACAGGTCTGATGGGACATGCTGAATGCTATCCAGTCCCATTCCTACTTAAAAGAACATTACGTTTGAATGATGGTTCAGGATTTATCCACAGGTTGGATGTCTTGTTCTGATGTAGTCTAGCAAGTAGTCTCATCTAGTGAAACGCAGGGCTCAGAGCTCAGTCACAGCACACAAGATCTGGCCCAGACATGCTACCCCCTAATTACAAGGTCAGTAGCCAACAGTGTAACGCTATGGTTGTATTCGGGAGCTCAGGTGGGAGTCTCTGGATGGCCACTGCTAGAGAACTACCTTTTTGTTAAGTGGGCTGACCAAAAAGTCTCTAAGAGTGTCAAAAACACAATTTCCCAAGATTAAACCTCTTCCAGACTGCTGCTGTGATAAGGATTTAGTTATTTAGGATCTGTTAGCCAAGGCACATACAATAACACTATGGTCTTGGGTTTGGGGCCTTTTTGTCACATAAACAGACTGAAAAAAATCCAGTCTGTTCTCTGCACATCCATCACTGTGTGCTTTGGATCAGCCACCAAACAGGACCGGAAGAGACGACAACGAACAGTCAAGACTGCAGCGAAAATCAAGTGACAACCTTCCCTTCATTCAGAACTGGTCACATCACTGCAGACCCTTGACACCCCGGACACAACCTGTTACAATTTCTCCCTTCTGGTCAGTGCTGCAGAGCATTAACCGGTTTCTTCCCATAGGTCGTCACTCTGATGAACGTTTAACATGCGTTAAATGGCACTATATATATTTAATATTTTAATGTTTACATATACACTGTTTTTTGTGACATGTCTATATCACTGCCAAATAAAAATCTAAACCAACATATATACTGAATATACTGTAAACTGACTGATTTATACATGCAAATACTGTACAAGTCCTCTCGTTATGTATATTAATATATACATAACTGTGTGTGTATATAAATATATATATATATAGTATATACACACACACACACACACACACACACACACACACACACACACACACACACACACACACACATATATAGAATATACCCACGGGTATATACGTAATAGCTAAATGTTTGTGTTTGTCCTTTTTGTTCTTGTTTTTGCAGTATTTCTGTGTATAATAAGGGCAAATATAAGCAGAGTCAAACTCCTGGTATGTGTACTTATACCCGGACAATAAAACTGATTCTGATTCACCATCTCAATCAAACTTATTAAAAAATATATATATCTTTAAAATATCCAATAAAGCCAGACTTGTCTATCATGTTCATCATATGGTTGATAAATATAGTCTCGGACAGGGTTACCTTGGTAAAGGCAGCACATTGTTTTAATAATGCTTGTTTTCTGTAAAGAATAAATCTGTGACACTGCTGCAACCACTTAGACAATGAATGATGAATGTTATAAAACATGTAACTGGCACAGTGGGCACACTCACAATGCCTTATCACAGAAACTGTCTCTTCATAGTTGTGCTACAATAAATAATGATGGGGCAGGAGATACATACATCAACTATAAACGATTAGACTGCTGTCATTTTTTTAGGGTACGTCTCATGCCGCTGCATTTTCACTCAGCTTCACTCAACGCTAATTATATTATAAATATTTGATAATAAAATTGTAATTTTGAAATGAAATGTCTATATAATTTTATATTGACACTAGAAGTTTAATGAACAGAAGGAACATAAAATGCGTTCAAGACAATAATGACTGTAGTGACCTACAACATATTCACAAAGCATGGTTTCAATCGATGCTGTGTGTATGCAGAGGAATGAAGAAAATGGGCTTTTCCTGCCCGGCTTCACTCTTTTTTTAATGGTCTTGCACCTCTTAACCCTTGCACACATGAATGCTTCTCATGATGCCAACCCAGAAGCTCCTTTTACTGCTGTATGTATATTTCTGAAATAGAGAATCTGCCAAACTCCTGGAAAGCAAATACAAAAATGTCTACATGCATGCACACATGCAAGATCATATGTGTACATGCACATAGAAGAATTTCTGCATGCACACACCTACAGTATAATACATATGTGTAATTGTCCACATGAAAAGTGTAATTGATCGTAGAGCTGAAAAATAGAGCTGAAAAATAAAATATTAAAACACATTTCACACAAAACGCTTGTAATCCAAGAGTTCCTGCAATAATTGGTAACCTTCGAAAACCTTCGAGACGAAAAGCTGCTGAATTTGATCACCATTATTAAATAGGCTTTCAACAGTTATGAGTAAAAAAAGCTGTCAGAATCAAATAAGAATTTAAAGGAATAGTTTGACTCTTTGGGAAATGTTCCGGCATGTCTGGCCTCCGCTGAATGTCTTGTGACTCCAGGAAGTTACTGCCAGGAAACAGTCCGGCACATAACCCCCTGTAAAATGTACAATTCATGTTTTTACACTTTGTTCGATACAGCATCTTAATTAGTGAGGTGCTCGTCGGTGGATTTTGTTTCCCGATGTTAGCACTTCTACAATCCTATCTATCATACAGACATGAGAGTAAGTGAATGAGCATATTTCCAAAAATATTAAACAATTTCTCTAATTTGGCAAATATAAAAAGAAGCACAAACGGAGGAGGAATTTGAACTGCTCACTCCTATTCTTTTGTATATTGACACAAGCTTGTGAAAACAAATCCTCCCTGGGACAATAAAGATAAAGATCTACCTATCTCTGGCCTACTATGTGACACAACACTATTCACAAACACTCAGTGTCTTTAATTTTAGTGTGTCCACAAAATGTATGTCTTATACTCTGAAATCAACATTGAGCTTCTTTAATTAGGAGATGTTTTTGAATTATTACTAGATGAATTACAATCAACATCCATTAAATAAAATGAACTACCATGTGAATAACCGTTCTGGAGAGATGAAATGGTGTGTGACCTGGGAAGTTGGGTTTGGACTGATTTAAAAGATCTTCCAGCTCCTTTCATTGACTGTGAAAAGTAAATCTGCTTTTCAATTTCACCATCAACGAAGCGTTGCCATGAAATATGCAATGCAATCACAGCTGAAACGCAAGCCGACTGTAATTGTTTTCGAGGCTGAGGCAAACAAAAGGCGCTTTTCACGGCGCAGTGATTTGTTAATAATGAATAGCAAATTACCGTCTTTGCTCTTCATCAAATGGTCGATGACAGCAGATGAGCGGCTGGTGTTGGAAGTAAATGGGATCTGTCACAGACAATCGAAAGAGAGAGAAAATGTCAAGATTTTGCTGGATTCGGAAGAAGAGAAAGACGGACAGACATGGGCTGAAAGAGTGAGAAAAAAGAGTTCATTTGTGTTCTTATAACCCTGAGTCATTCTGAGGAAAGATGCTGGATGAGAGTCCTCGGCACAGTCAACTCTGGGTATCCACTCAATGCTATCCTAGAGCATCAAAGCTTTCACACACATGGGCAGTCTGTGAGGAAAGACTGTTACATTATTCCTGCTGGCAACTGATCTCTGTCTCAGCAGGAGTGCTGGGACATCAATAAGGTGTGATTTATTCACAGTGCACTGTCCTGTCTCAGCAGAGTTTCCTGCAGAACTGAGGCTCAAAAGAACATTGACTCCGCTTTCGCATGTCCATGAATGTGCACTTTGTCATTAGTGCATAAAGTGAAGTAAATTGTAATTACAATTCCTGATGCAAGCACATGAAGATGTAATTTCCGAGGTTTGCTTTCAAGGGGAGAGCTTCATGGTTACAACTGGTGGATGGGAAAAGTGGTATCTATCACAAGATTTTATATTGGATAGACAGACCGACAGTGATGTCTGGATGTAAGTAGGAGCATCTGTCATTTCTTTATGCAGCAAGACATAATTAAACACCATTTATATTTTATGGCCTTATTTGCTTTCACTTTTATCTTTGTCCACTAATATTTGATGTGATCAACTTGATTTGATTTTAAAACCATCTCTATGAAGGACAATGATTCAATTGTTGCTTTGGGAAACATTTGGGAATAATAATGCTTGCTTTCTGTACAGCTCTTCACTCTCACCTGCCCTTTTCAACAGCAGACATGAATGCCAACCAAATTAGTCTAGATAATTAACAATGTAAATTGGAAACAAGTCACAATTCATCCTTATTTAAACTGTCCCAGACAAATTAAGAAACTCGTGTTCATCTGTCAAAACTTCCTTTTTATAAATGGATGATACCACTGATTATCTCGGTCATTTTGGAAGCAATCAGTCTGACTGCTGTAAACACATAAATACTACGGTGACACTCCTGATGCGTTATGTTGCACGATAGATTCTCTGGTACTGTTAGGACTGAATGGAAGAATTGGGAGGGAACCGGTGTTCTTCCTCTCGGTAGTCTCCGTGATTCACCATAAAGACTCATTGATCAGCAGCTCATTTCTATGCATCAACATTCATAAAGTGATGTGCATCGACCATTTATGATTGAATGTGGGCGTGTAGAGGGCAGGATGTGAGGCTGGACCAGCTGCGCACATTCATAGGTTGATTTGCATTTTTTCTTTTTACATTTTTAACACAATAAAACAGTCCCTGACATACGACCGCTAAAAAAATTTGTAAAGGCACATGATAAAAATAACAACAGTACTAAACCTGTTTCAATCTCTGTAGCCACTGAGTTATGGTTGGTGGTTTTGCATCCTTCCAGTTCACAGTTATTATTTGCCGTTATTATTATTTATTAATTATTTAAGTCTTCCGGTATAGAGCCTAGCAGAAATAGTAGTGGATCTAATGGGATATCCTCTTCCATGATTTTATCAATTTCTGCCTTGGTTGATTTGAGATTTATAAAAGGAAATAGCTCGTACGAAAGGTTTTATAAATCTGAATATGTTTTGTCATATGCGTGCTTCCTTCTTTGAACGCACACAAACATTTAATATGGATCCTATCACCGTTTTATAAATGAGACCCCTGGTCAGGTCATTGTGTTCACCCAAACTTATAGCTGAAATACACCAAATCCGTTGACGTATGAGAAGTTAAAGGATCCCATTCATTTCTATGGAGAGCAAGAGAGTTGGCCAAGCGTTGCATGATGGACACGACACGGCGAGTTAACTGCCCATTCGCCGTATCTTAATTTGCATAATCACGACCCAACTTCTACTTTATGCAAATTAGGTCCGTCCATCACAAGGCAGCAGGCTCGCGAAACTCAGATCAAACAGGAACTGAGAATAAAACATGTTCTTGTGAGGGTCTGGCATTTGTTTAGGAGGCCAGATGGTCACAACGTTTCATTCAAAAGCTGCACTCACTCTTGTTTCTTTAAGGCCAGGTTACAGATGGTCTCTTTTGGGGGAAAATTGTATCATCTGTCATGGTTTTGTAACGACAGATGTCTGAACATTCGATGATCCTCTGGAAATGGTAAAGCGCTTTTAATATAATACAGCAAATTGTGAATCATCTGGCTGAATGTTTGCAGATGTTTTGTGCAATTGGTGGTCAGTGAGACACAAGCATCTAAGGAAAAGAAGAGTTGTTTAATTTTGTTTGCAGCAACTCTGATCAAGAATAGATGAAGGAAACTAAATGACTGTGGTTAAATGTAGTACATCTATCACATGTACAATAGTACATTTAAAGATGTACAAACTGTTAATAAGGGCACATAAAGATCTCGTAGCATGACCTCTTAAATAGGCCAGGCCATTGATATTCAAGTAATCTTCAGATGAAATCTGGTTTGATTTGAGGACAGTGCTGGTGGTTGACACTGGAAATAAAACTAAACCCAGTGTTTACCTGTGCTGTCGTGATCAAGCAGAGCAGCAGTGTGACACACGGTCACTGTGACATGCTCTCACTGTCCCTACTGAGTAAACGTCATTCAGCACTGGCTGGCAGCTATACCACAGTGTCCAAAAATAACTATGTATTGATTCACACAGCTGACGTCTATGACAGGACTGCCCCAAACTATGTGTGTTCATGTCCCATGTGCAACTAAAAGGATGTGCAGTAACTGGGGAGGAGGAGCTCAAGCCTTCCTCATATCCATAATTTTTATGGTTGTGAGGAAGATAAACCATAATCAGCAAACAATAGGATTTATCTTAAATGAATCAACAACAATAATTATAAAGAAATATATATATAAATAACTGCAAGAAATTAAATGACATTTTAAACAAACTTAAAAAAGATAACAAATGCTACTTCATGCAAATTGCAACACAAACAATTTGCCGTTTATTAAAGACTCCACCGACTCCAACGGTTTTATCACTCTACGACCAAAACTCACTGAACCAGCAGCCGAAGAAGAGAAAAAAAAATAAACCTCACTTTTTACAGCTATAACCATAAATTATGTCTTACCTTTGCTGTTTCAAAGAGGGTATGTCAACACTGCTAATAGCTACTCTGATGCATTCACCTGCACTCCTCCAGCATCGACCATCGATCAGCTTATCCTCTGCCTTCCCTGTGAAAACACGGCCTGTGTCTCCTTGTGGCGGATGATTTGTGGTACTGTACTCCTCCTTCAGGCATTGGCCTTCAATATAGACATATGTCGTCATAGAGCAATGGGTTATGGTTTTCTCTGAATGGGAACATGTTTAAGGGTCTGATTGATTGATTTTTCTAATTAAAGCCAAAAACAGTAAAATTTGTTTAACAGTTACCTGGGAAAATTCCAAATGGTACCCAATGAATGCACCCAAAAGTCCAATTTAAAGATTCCACCTCCCACTTTGCCCTGCTTCACTCTATTAGCATCAGTCTGTGCACAGGAACAGTTCAGATCTTCTGATATGGTCTGCTAGAGGTTTTGGGCAGCACCTGCATCATTCCAAACTCTAAAATTGTACAATTTTGTACGGCAATTAAATCTTTAATTTATGCCGTGTTCCACCTTACATCTCTGCAGAAATCTCACAAGTGTATCTTTGGGCATGTCATTTTCATATATATATATATATATATATATATATATATATATATATATATATATATATATATATAAAAAATGACAAAAATCAATCAATCAGACCCTTAAACATGTTCCCATTCAGAGAAAACCATAACCCATTGCTCTGACGACATATGTCTATATTGAAGGCCAATGCCTGAAGGAGGAGTACAGTACCACACACACAGTACCACACACACAAAATAATTTTTTAAATGATTAAACCAAATATATGGTTTAATCATTTAAAAAATTATTTTCATCCATTTTTACTTTCTCGCCCTCAGACATGACTTCTAGACAAACTTACAGGACTAAAGCAAATGACAGCATAAAATAGATTGACACAAGCATGTGTCAAAACATGTATTTTATTAATTTATCTTAAAAAATTAAAATAAAGTGCTTTTTATGTACAATATAATAAAAACAACAGTCACAATCTCAATGATACAAAAAATACAGTTCACAATGTTATTTGTACACAACAATTAAAAAAAAGGAAATCATGCAGGCAAGACCACATTTGTCTAATAGTTATTCAGTCAACTAAAGATTATGGTGTTCAGTATGCTGAGGCAATGCTGTTGGTGTGTCTCATGGCTGAGTCGATGTGGAGGATTTGGAGCTGTGCTTGCATCTTACAGCAGCACTATTGTGCAGCACAAATGATTCATTATATTCTATGGTGTCATTTATTTGTAGTACGTTTGAGCAAAATCCTAAAAAGATATTGCAATGGATTACCTACTTAAGCCATTTTAGGAAAATAGATTGCGGTAGATGTTCTACAAAATATGCAACAGTTGGCTACATTCATGTCCAGTACAGTATGTTGCATTACTGAGAAGCCACTCAAAATGAAGCATCAATCACAATGGTAATGTTTGCTTTAAAAGGAAAAGCACGGCATTAATACATATGCATTTATAGTATTTAGTATGTACTTTTTAGCATTGTTAACTATGAAGTTCAAATGGTATTGAAACTTCTGATTTATTATAAATATTTTAAAATATTGACCTCTTCAGAAAGATGTTTCTTATGTGCACAGTATTCCTTCTGACACAAGCAAAAACTGCAGAATGGTACATGATTTTGAGCAGCTCCCAGTCTTACTGTTTGCAGGTTTAAGTTAATGGTGGCTTGGGTGAATCTGTAAATCTACTGTTGACCCGTGTTGTGGAGTTTAGTGTGCCCATGGAGAGCTACAATCACGCCATTCACCACATCACTGTTGGGTAGTGTACGATGTGGCACGTGGCTAAAGGCAGAACAACTTGACACCTAAAGGCATTTAGAAACGATGTTGTGAGGTTATCCACCAAGCATCTGAAGCAGGG
This sequence comes from Cebidichthys violaceus, assembly GCF_023349555.1. Taxonomy (NCBI): domain Eukaryota; kingdom Metazoa; phylum Chordata; class Actinopteri; order Perciformes; family Stichaeidae; genus Cebidichthys; species Cebidichthys violaceus. Next base: position 4,003,770 of record NW_027176705.1, read on the forward strand.
GTTTCAGCCTCCAGAGAGACATTTTATAGTTTAGACAATCTGTCTTAGCGGTGGTGGCAAACAATGCTTTGCACCAAAGCTTTTAGAGTCTCGTTAATTCTTGTTATGCATCTGTTGGCAAAGGTTATACTCTTGTTTATTTGGTTAGTCTCAGCAAACAAAGTTAAAGAAATAGGTAGACCTTTTGGGATATACACATATTTGTGTCGTTGCCAAGAGTTAGATGACAAGATTGACACCAAACACTGTCTGTATGGTGTATAAGCTACAGCCAACAACCGCTTAGCTTAGCACAAAGACTAGCAACATGAGAAGTCTTCAAGCGAATCTTGCCAGCTGCTGGTGGTAGCTTCAAATTAAGCGTACAGTCATAAGTGGCATCACTTTTCTCATTTAACTCTCAGCAAGAAAATTAATAAGCATATTTCTTACAAGATCAAACCACCCCTGTAATTCAGTTTGGCATGAAAATAAAAACAAGATTATCCTCCTGCTTGGACATGCTTGATACAAACCAGCCCAGGTGCTGAACTGACAGCATGGTGAGACATGTGCAGTACTCTGTGCAGGTTTTGAAATGTATGCTGAAGTAGGCAGTAAAGCACTATGAAAACAAAATATCAGCAGTGTTCACTCTCTAGTTTCAAGACTATCTCTACAACACATCTTGCACAAGGTCCCTTGAAAAAACACACAATATTAAGCACAGATACTGTATATACACGCAACAAAAAAAAATAAAAAAGGAAACACTGACCACTGTTGCGCAGTGCACTTTGTCAACTTGTAGCAGTTACATAGCATTACGTCATCTGCTCAGTGTTGGAAATAGCAAAATGTTTATTCTGTAGGATACTGGAATATACTGTATACTGTAGGCTTACTTGTTTAATACAGTGAGTTGGTGATGTATTCTAAGACATGTGGTGCCATATTGTCCCTATGGCTGTGTAAATGTTTCTCATTCCAATTTACACGACACCATCAGCTTCCTACATCTTTGGGAATTTCTGCTCGTTAAGTCTCAAAAGTCGAAGCAATGTGGGTGCAAGTGTTTGTTCGTAATGGCTGCACTGGTCCCTGTAATAACAGATTTCAAAAAAATAATTCTCCTCAGCGGCCACACCTTCTGTCTCTCAGTAGTTGCATTTCTTAAGAGTACGAGCTGATTTTACGGACGTGCAAACCTGTGAGTATTCAAGACCCTGATTACTTGTGCTTTCACATTAACGTCGCAATGACATCTGAGTGAGTGTGGGGAACTCAATGTATGTAAGAAATGCAACCTGGTGGAGGAGGGTCATATTGAGCTGATACAGCGCTCTTTGCAACTACATCACTAGTGCAGTCTGGATAAGATAATATGAAATACTATCTCTCCACTACAGTGACAGTTTTTATGGATGTTCTGTGATTTCTTTCCATTTTGAGTTGTTAGCACTTAAATTAACCAAATAGTTTGTTTTGTTAGCGCTCATCAAGCTCAATAGTTTCAAACTGGTTGTACCTGTTTGTTTCAGTGTATACTAAGACGGTATTGGACTCCTTTAAGAGTGGCTGAAGGAAAACTGGAATATTTTCTCACCTGACAACCACAAGACAAGTTTTCACATGAAGTAATCTCCGTGCCTTATCATTTGAAAGTCAATTTTTTTTCGCCCAACACAGTGTGAAACACAGTCTTTGTTATGAGCTAACAGTCTGAAGAGAAATTTCCAACTTTGCACTTCACATTAGTTTATTATTAGTGCCATTTTACCTTCGTGAAACCCACCTCTGGGCCCGTCACCATGTGCTCTTTGACAGTGATCAATGCTATAAGCATGGGAGTGGTCATAACAGAATGGCACTATTGCATTTAGATAAGACAATCAAGTTGTTTTTGTGTTTTGGCACAGTGCACATGATTTCTGTGCAGGCCTGATGATGGGAGAGGAGTGGACATTCCCTTTTTTTTGGCTCTCTGTGCTTGTAAATGTCCACCTTGACTTGACATAATCTGAGGTTTCGTTTCCATATTCACCTCAAAAACAGGGTCAACAGTGTTTCCTCGTCATGGTACCTGCCGGTTAATACTGAAGAACAGGGCTGTCTCACATGAGCAGAGATGTGGAGCAACAGGTTCCCGAAATTGTCCTTGTTGCAGTGTTGTGTGAACAACAATATACATTCAGGAGGTAAATGTCAGTATTTAGGTCCTGGAGCATATTATGATCACATTTTTTGATCATTATTCTTTCAGTCCTTTTAATTCTTGTTCCTCTGTCATCTTACAGCAGCTTTATCCTCGTACAGTCATGACATTTATTCAGCAAAAGGGAACAAACGTGATTCTGACTTGCCTCCATAATGTGTGGATCATAATGAATATGCAATGCATGTATTATATTCTCATAAACCTGAACTCTAGGTCACCATGTAGCTCTGGCTTGGTTCTGGTGCGTATAAAAAAAGTGTCGCCTCTGTGGCATCCATCTTCTGCAGAGCATGTGGACAGGCTCAAACGGGACTGGGAAACCTATCAATATTCATAATTTATTGTTTTTATTATATCATGTGATAGACATCAACTGGTTATTTTAATGTTGAATCTTGCATACCTAAAGAGATACTGTGATGAATATTGATATAGGAAGAAGTCTTCTGTTTATTGTGGGTTTTTTCTCTTCCTCATATTGCCCAGCCCTACGCCCACACACATTAGTGGCCATGAGGAAGTCTTAAATAAAGGCTGTTATAACTATTCTGAGCAGCTGCCATGGTTGTTGATCCTGGTTTGAAACCGAAGTGTTGCGCTGCTTCCTCTTCCTGCCCTATGCAGCAAACCAGACCAACCTCTGGCTTCGGAGTGGAAATGATTAAACGATGTAAATGACCTCTGCACTAATCACAGAACAAAAGATGACGACAATAAAAGATGTGCTGTGATGTAGAGGGATGTCAGGGTCTCCTCTCCTTTGCTCGGTGGCCTGTATCCTTCATGGAGATACAGGGTGGCATCTTTTTAGCGAATACTGTGCTCTCAAACAATAGAGTCTTTGATCTCCGAGCCTAGCCTCACTCTGGGCCGAGGGCAGGTTGGGGAGTATTCCACGTGGCTTTCCTTCACGTTAAGCGGCCGCCTGTCGGAGGACTCGGAGAAGCTCTTGCTGTTGTCTGGCGAGGACTCGTGGGTGGGCGTGCTGCAGATGTAGTTGTCATTTAGCGTTTGGTAGCCCTTGTGATCAGAAGTGGATACGGGGATGGTGTTACCGTTTAGGGGCAAGCTCTCAGCGGGCTTTCCCACAATCCTTGGCTTCTTCTGCTGCATGTTGGGGCACTCGCCCTGCTTCAGCATGGACTTCATATGATCTCGGTTCCTGTAGATGACGAACAAGGAGAACACCACCAGGGAGAACGCCAGCAGGGCGCACACCACAATCAGTTCGTTCCAGTACGTCTTGGTGTGGAGCTGCTCAGAACGAGACTCGCCGGGCAGGATGATGCTCTCCTCCTGCTCAATGTGCGGTGTGCGTGAGTGACCAATCAGAGTGGTGCTTTCCTGGCGGGGCTCCGCCTTCACACAGAAGTTGGCTAACAGCTGGCGGAAACCCTCCTCTTCTGACCAGCACTCGTAAGTCTCCGTCCTGTCGGCTTGCGCCACCACTACCAGGTTTCCCTCTGGTGTAGCATAGAGGAACTGGCTGGCGTTGTCACTGTAACGCCACTTTCTGTGTGCTAGGTTGGACCGCAGTTTACAAGGCAGGACTCTGAATGTGTTGACTGGGATTATAATGAGCTTGCATTGGGAGCCACCTACATGTAAAAACAAAAAAATAACAATGTTGCTCAAAAGCACTAAAAGATTCAGTTCAATTTTCATTTTTTACTAATTGCATTTGGAATAAGACTATTTTTACTCTCACAACTGTCTGTTAAATATGAAGACTGTAAGCTTAGTTTAGCAAAAAGAATGGAAATGGAGGGAAACAGCTAGCCTTGTTTTGTCTTGATATAACAAAATCCATCTAGCAGTACCTAACTCACAAATAATTTACTTTAAAAAAAAAAGTGTAAAAGACAAGCTGAGGTTTTATGGGGAGGGAGGGACAGAGACAGGCTAGCCATTTCACCGGCTTCCTGTCTTTATGCTAAGCGAACTGTTACCTGGCTGGAGTTTCATATTTAACGAACCCCGGATGGGTTATCCGTATGAGATTTACATTGATCGTCTCTCTACTGTATCTCTTGCCAATAAAAGCAAGTCCTTTAAAAGAGTTGGTAGATAAGTCATTTATAAGTGTATGTACAGTAACTACATCACTGCATATAGTACAGTTTTTAAATCAAACTATAATTTACACAAATTCTTACATACAGAACTGCTCGCTTTTAACTGCCGTCATATAAATCTGCAACAACATGCGATTGATTCTTCACTGACTGTTCTATGTGCAGGCTGTGTCGGTCAGGTGACAACACTAATTACAGACCGCTATACAAAGAGAACGCACTCACGAGAAGTTGCTGGTCTGGTAGATCTGGTGCTGGGAAACGTCCTGTTACAAATCGCTGATGTATCGGCCTCCTCCACATCCTGCTGCCAGTGACTGAGACAAAACATACCAAACAAAACAACAGGGTGAGGGAAAGCAGCTGTAATGAGAGGAACCTTGGATGGATGGACTCATTTGACTCTCCTGAGGTCTGTCATTGTAACACCTATGACTAAGAGGACAATCTTCTTTTAAAACGTCTGTTCAAGCACGTGATGAGGAGCTTTGCATGCTTTTTTATGAGTTTGTTTTGGGTGAGATGTTTACATCCAACTAGGGTTGTAATGGTATGAGATTTTCAACGTACGATAACAATTTGAATACTGCGGTATTCCCAGGGACTGTTAGAACCCTACATCTAACACAACAAAACACATTTATCTAAGACTATTAAGGAATGTTAAAAAAAAACCCCAAAAAAACGAATCTATCAAGGTGGCTAAATGAACAAATACAGCCTGTTAGCTAAGGCAGATGAACAAATTAATAGTGAATGATTAGGAATAGGTTAGAGATTTGGTGGCTGTGTGATCTCACCTGTCAGGTGGAGCCATCCTGACGTCCCGACACAGACGTCCGGTCCAGGCGCAGTATGGGTCTCTGGACAACACACACTCTCCACAGCTGAGGTAGTTGGAGCAGTTGGCCACAGGAACCTCCACCAGCCCAGAGTTGGACGACACAAACAACAGACCCTGCAGAAGAGAAAGAAAATGTGTGTGAGTATGCGCGATACAAATTTCTCATCAAAAAGGTTAAAGTGCCAAACGGAACTTCTGCTTTTGGTTACTTATTTCTGATTCAGAAAGGGAAACCATGCAAAGACAATTACTTAAGACAAACAGAGGAATATAACCTAAACAAAGTTATAACTCTTGCCAGCTGTTCTTTTACTTGATGCCAGCCAAGTAATTTGATTGTGGTCATAAACATATGGCTACAACAACAAGTGGTTGCTACACAGCATTGTCTCCATTTTTATTCATTCTTTTGCATCACTTTTCAGACAGTATGTATCATTGTGTGGAATAACTTTTATCCAGAAATGCATGTTCACCATGAACGTGACGTTGATACTGACGTACAGCACACCCCTGTGTTCCCAAAAGTGCAGGCTATATTTAGGCTATCTACCACTATATTAGATAGACATCATGTGGATTATGTCTGTCTTTCATATCCCTATTTGGAGCTAAGAATATACACACAAAAAGTATCTTGGACTTTATTAGAATTACATAATCTTAGATAGCAGTTTGGCTGCTTTGGCCCGGGGAGAGGCCATTATGTATTAAAGAGGGACAGGTAATGAAATTCAGCTCTGGGGAAAATGCCAGAGAGGATCAGAAACACTCTTTCAGACGGTGCCATAAGTTAAAGAAAAACTCAACAGAACGGCCCCGCTGGAAAGAAAATTTCTGTAGCCAACTTGTTCTCCGGTAAATCTAGCTTCTCCATATTTTTATTACTTGAAAATGAGTATGAAAACAGTAAATAGAACATTAAATATGAACAGACACAAAAACGTATGACAATAGTGGTTATGGGTGTGTATTGAAATGAAAGAGTTGTGATTTACCCTCTGAGGATCAAGTTCGATGTGTTGCACTGGCTGAGGCTCAGGAAACAGAATCATCTCCTCTATGATGTGCATCTTATCGTTGACATTGATGGCCTTATGGAGCTTTCCATCATCTGTAAGACACAGGGGACGAGTGGAAGTGATTTATACTGAAGGCAGGGGACAGTTTGTGAGGGATAAAAGCAACATCTAGGGTTTTAAAAGGACAAAAGCCTACTTAATGTTTGAAAAAATTGAGAGCATGTTTTTGTAACATTATTTTTCCTTTTAAAGATTTATGGAAAGACCCACAAAATAAATAACTTGCTGTTGCTGTGTAATGAGCTGTACCTGTTCCGATGAAGAGCACGTCGTAGGCCCTCTCCATGCCTTGGATCTTGTGCACGGTGATCTGTGTGTAGCGCACGCTGCGTTTCAACAGCAGGGGAGCGCTGCGGATCACGCTGTCCATCAGGTAATGGTCCTTGACAAAGTTGAGCACTTTATCAGGCATGTGCAAGGACGACTGGATACCCATTTGCCTGGCGTGGTTGGTCACACACTGCGGAGAGTAAATTAGAAATGAAAAATGGATCACAAGTAGACCTGGAAGTACAAACATACAAGGAGACAGGATATTTTATTGACCTGTATGTAGCCTTTCTTTATTTATTAAGTGAATTAAGTTTAGGGTCATGTACAATAGCAGACCTGGCTGGTATAAACATGTTGAACCATGTTAAAACTAGTAGTTATCACTACTAGTTTTAAGCTTGTATGCATTTGTTTTGCTCCAGGGACTTGTGAAGAGTTAAGCAGAACATTATCAAGACAGTACTTTTGGAAAATAAAAGGAGAACATCTGCTTTACATCAAGCTCACTTGTTGAACAGCACAGGGAAAAAAAATCAGTTTAGGGTTACAAGTGGAAATGTTTTGTTGGAGACTGTAAAATACATTGTTTGTCCGTGTGATAACAAAACAGTCCACAAAACAGAAGAAAAAAATAACAGGAATGTTACTTTTTTTACCATCCCAAATATCCGAGTAGAGACAAATACTTGAATGAACAGATGCACAGAGTGAAGCAAAAGAAGTTGAATTGTATGGTTTCCTGCTCCACTCACCGCTCCGGGTCGTGGTTCTGGCACAGGGTGGTTGTACGTGTACCACTGTTGTGTCTCCCGGTTCACCTCTCGGTAGCGCCCACTGAAGGCTCTTTCCACCTGTGCCATGGTGAAAGCGCACACCGCTGAGCTGCCTGACGCTCCTTTATACCTGTGAACACATACAAAATTCAAGTGGCTGATTGCATGTTACCATTATTTTACCCAATATATCCTTTCTGCAGCTGTCATTTTATTCAGGAAACTGGAGCAGCAACTTGTAACTGAAGAACAGTTGTTGAGTGGGCGCTTGAATGATCTCCATATTAAAACCTTTATTTTGTTGAAACATTAATTAGACATTGGGGTTGCATGAGCTTGTGTTAGTGTTTAAGCTCATTACAGCTGCTCTAAATTCAGAGGAGCCAAGTAAGAAAAAGGCAACTTGCCAAGTTTGAATGCAGATATTAAATAAAAACCGTCTCAAGATGGTGTGTGCGAGCTGTGTTGATTAAAGGGTCCGTGTGTTTGTGCATAAACATGCACACTCACAACCTGAAACAGCGCCATAAATCAGATTCATCCAAGTGCCTCTATGTCACCGTTGAAGCGATCAGAACAAACTCCTCCCTTCGTTTCTTACCACTGGGAGGTGAAGACGCCGTAGAAGACGGTGCTCTCCCAGCTGTCTCCCATGGGCTTCAGGACAAACATGTCCTGGATGATGTTGAAGGGGAAGCCGTCATCAGGGAGGGAACACAGGAGCTGGGCTTTAAGGAAGGTCGTCCATTTCTTCTGCAGCACCCGTTCGCCGCCTTTATCACCCTGCAAACAAAGTGTCATATTATGTTACAGAGGATTTTATGTCTCATTAAACTATCATTTATTAACACGCTGTTTACAGTCATCCTGAAAAGAAGAACAGAACATGTCATTTACACAACACCCGGCTTATGAAGATTGCCCTAAATTTCTCTTTCTGTTGCAGCTACGTCTCATTGGAGCAGACTATATATTCACTTAAAGATCACCTCTAGAGATGTTTAGGTTATTTATAAATGCTCTACAAATAATAAACACTACAAAAACATCAGTCTCAATTAAAATGCAAATAGTTTTCATTTCACAATTGCTGAACACAAGATGTCTCCTACTTCCTCTCTCAGTGTATGTGCACGGGAGGCTTCAAGTTGCATACGCACACGAGTTTAACTCAGATTTAAGGTGAGCACAGAGAAACTTTCCTCCTCTAGCAGAAATCTAACTTGTATATCATTATGCAGTGAAGCTTTAAAATCCAAGATAAGTAACAATAAGAAAAATACATTTATAAAGTGGAGGGGGACTTTACATACGCTACAATATATTAGCTGTTAGAAAGGTAAGAAAAGACATGCAGCTGCAATCCCTTCTCTCTGCTTTAGAGGATGCTGTTGAGGTAAGGGAATCTGAAAGTCGTTACTCTGACAGTTATGATCCTTTTTTTAGGGAAATAAACTGGACAACTAATCACAACCAACCACGATTTTAATGTTGTGATGCAAAACCAAGTATTTAAATCCTTTCCTTTGGTGCAGCATATGTGTGGTGCCTTTAAACTAAACTACAAAGGACATTTTTGACAATAAAATGCGGGTAACAAAAAAAGTTCACTTAAAAAGATGCCTCAACACAAAATACATGTTGCTCTTTGAAGAAGAGGAGATGGTGAAATGGAAAATAAACAGAATGGCTAGTTATTAACTACAGCTTTGAAACCAGCATTCGTGGTTCACTTCTCCTCCGAGACACAGAAGAGAAATTCACTCCTTTTAAGGCCGTCACTAAATATTCACATAAACAGTTATCAGACAACTTTGCAAGGACTAGCAATTATCTAAGAGATTGTAAACACCAACACAAACTCCTCCAAAATACAGCAAGCAAGCTGGAAAGCACAGGAGGAGCAGGAGGAGGAGGAGGAAGAACACAACCAAAACAAGTGGTCTCGCCCAATCTCAAGACAGTTTTCCTGCCTCAGACCCAAACTATCCCATCAGCACGGCCTCTGAAACCCATAACAACTCCTACATAACAGCACAAGGAGTGAATCACCCTTGAGGAGATGATAAAATGCAAAACTAGAACTTCCCCCGTTCCCTCCTCTGTGTGCTGTTACACGCAAACAATCATGTTGCTCAACGACGGTGAGGTGAAACCTCGTGGGACAGATGCACGGCCTGGGAGCCAATTACTAGGCTGTGGTAGTAGGCTGTCCACATAATGAGGAGACCACATTCTCTGCTCTCTCAGCTGTTCATCGCCGTTGTTGCTGTGCTCCGCTGCGCAGCTTGTACTCTCAATGGCACCGACCACCCCCCCCACCCATAGCTGCCCTCCAAAAATATACTCGTTCTTTTGTGCTGTATTACATTGCTCTCTCACATTCTATCTGAACTTCACATTTCAGATTCCTCAACCTGAAGTAGACGAACAAGAAGTAAAGAAAACGGTGCCACACACACACACACACACACACACACACACACACACACACACACACACACACACACACACACACACACACACACACACACACACACACACACACACACACACACACACACACACACACTGTTCAGAATCTGCCTGCTTTCCACAGTCCCTCAGTGTGCACACCTGAACAAACAAAAGAAAAGAGGGAGTGGAAGAAGGGAGAGGGACAGATAGGAAAGACGGGGAGAAAAAACAACTTTGGAAGCAGAATTACTTGGCAAACCCAAGTTAAACAGTAGTTAGACCTGCATTAAAAAGGCTTTGATTTATGACAAACTTGTCCTCTTTAAAAGGTAGTAAAATGTCTGGCAAGATCAGCAAACACGTCCAAAATATTTCATATATCAAAATTAAAGCACACTCAAACATATTTGGCCTTGGCCTGGTACACAAAGAGAAAAGGGAGTACATGTTTTCGTTCAGTCTGTAAGAGTGTGTTATAGATACTAAACCACTAACAGGGAGAGGCCTTCATACCTCGCTGTTACCTAAACTCTAATCTGAGTTCAGCACTTTCTGCTCTCTGAAGGGTCACATAGGGTGTGTGTTCAGATGTGAGACACCTCTCTCAGAAAATGAAAAAGGTGAATTTGGTAATAGTTTAGGGGGACGTAAGCCTGCAGCCACTGAAGGGCTGATTTCTCACGGATATTTTCTAATTTTGGAGAAGGGAGGGATATGAGGAAAAGACACTGTGAGAGGTGGACAGGTGCATGCTGGTGAAAACAACAGGAAGTTAGTTATTGTAGTTTGGCTTGCTCACAAACAAGATCAGCGACGGCAGCAGTGGTGGTGGTGGCAGCACACAGCTCATGGTGGCAATTATGGTACTTTAAAACCCTTTAGCGCCTGATTGCAGCAATTTGTGTCTCCTTCTCTGAGTCATAACTCCGTCAAATCTAAATACACAGACATGATATGCATATTTTTAGATTCGGTGAGTTGCACATTCAGATGATGTCCATCACACATAAACATTCTTAATTATCAAAGTAATCCAGTGATAGTTTTCTGTACATCCATGAGCATATTGCAAATGGAAGATAGCTAATTTGGCATAATGTAATGGTACCAATTTGTCAAAATGTAAACAAATGTAAGCTTATGAACATGGGGTTCAAGTTGTAGCTCACTGCGTAACTTACTGATAGCATGGCAACATTATACTTTCTGGTAACATCCCCCAAAGTATTATGGGAACTGTAGTTCCGGGATGGGTATAGTTGTCTTAATTTTGCCTGAGAGGCAGAGCATGCTGTCAGTATAATGCAAGTTTCATAAGAATAAAAAACTGACTTATTACATTAGCCACTTTACCCCCAGGCTATCTCTGGTGTTTCCATGGCAACAATCATTGAAGTCTGTTTTTTAAAGACATAATTTACCCAGAATGCATGGAAAATTAGCCCTTCTTGAGAACCTACACAGCTTTGTGCAACAGATGAATTTAGACATCCATCGATAAGAGGGGCAATATATGAGGGTTGTTGTCCCTCATGTGTTGACCCCCTTTGCACAAAATTGCTGGTCAATATGTGAATTTCCTTTGCATTCATCTCAATACATTGATTTGTGAAAGCATTTTTCCAGTAAATTAGGGAACAAACCACCTGCATCACTACTGTAGTGCCACAGAAAAGCATCTGAAAAGATGTCAGTCAGGAAAAAGAGGGCTGCTGCATTCCAGAGGTATAAAGGCGCTTTATAGAGCCGAGAAAGCCATTCTTCTGTCTCTATTGCACAGTTCATCTGCAGCAAGTTGCCACAGTCTGGGGGCCTTTCTGTCAATGACTTCCATATATAGAACCCAGGAGGTGCTCCGCCGGCTGCGAGAGGTGTCGCAGCAACGAGTGCCAGAGCCTAGCAGGACTAAGTCATTAAGCTGTCACTTAAGATTACATGCTGTCCCCACGATTACTCACATTATTGCCTCCATGAACAAGAGACATCAGTCATGGAGGGATGCTAAGTGCATGTATATCAGGCAGCCGTTTAATTGATCTGATTACAGGTGAAAAGGGATGAAGTCGGCTGCTAATTATTCAGGGTGATCGACCAAACTAAACTCTCGGAAGAGGAGGAGAAGGAGGAGGAGGGGAAAGATGTCAGCAGTTTAAATGATGCGAGTAAATTCTGCAGTTGCTACAGTTTGCATGCTTTGCCTGCAACAAATTCATGCCATATAGTAGAATATTTCATATTGCTGCAAAGCAATACTTGAATACTAATAATGCCTGCAAAGCTCAAGGCACTGGTGGAGAAAGGCAAAGAGCTGGAGGGATGGACGAGTGCAGCTGACATTGTGAGGGAGAGGGGGAGAGATGACATTGCAGAGAAAAAGGGGGGGGGGGGGGGGGGGGGGGGGGGGGTAGGAGCAGATGATTCAGGCAAGGGGAAACCAAATCTGTTGAAAACATGTTTGCACAGTCAAATAGAAAAAGCTTTACCGCACCAGTGACATATTTCCATTGCATCTACACAAGCATGACGTACAGTTAAATGTGACCAAACGTGCTTTGACATGGGAGCGTCCTGCCTTGTTTTAAGGCAATTGTGTCGGGATTAAGGAGAGGAAGCTTGAGGCGCTGCTGTGCCTCTTATTTTTGCATGGCCATCTTGTATAGTAACCTCACCCCAACCGTGAAGTCTTACCTTACACACGCGAGCAATCCTTGACACAATGGTGTTGTCAAAGAAGTCAAATTCTTTTCCCGCCTCACTAAAGAAGAAGTAAATCTTGTCGTCATCTCCCACAGCGTTTCCTATTGGCTGACTCTCCTCGATGTAAGCTGACCCGACAAAGACTGGATCTGTTAAAAATAAAAAAACACAAAGAAAACATAGTGGTTGGAGAGACACCTTTATCGTTTAAGCAAGGGGAAAAAAAAGTTGCATCCCTTTTGCATCGTGGTAAATTTAATAGTCAGAGTTCACATTGGCTGTTGTTGAAGTGCACATGCAGCAACTGATAGGACCGGGCTCCCGCAATCTAAGAGGGCTTGTCTTTGCTCTCGGTCTGCTGCATTAGCGACTGTGCCTCACTAATGATCGCTACTTTTTTGGAGCTAATCTGCTCCGTTAGGTACATAATGGAAGATGAGTAGAGAGGGAAGAAATGATGGAGTTTACCTTGCAGCCATTTTAAAGAGTTTTCCGTCTTCAGAGCAGTTCCCTGACCCAAACTCTTGTAAATGACTGGTTCATTCCCTTGGAAGTTGCTGACAGTACCAGTGTACAATTCACCATCTGGAAGAAAACAAAAGGAAACAATTGTAAGATTTAAAATGAAGAACTTGATTTTCTATAAATTAAACATAATAAAGTACAAAGAAATGGTGTACAGGGAGCTTTCATAACAGATGAAGTCAGTTATAGTTTAGAGCGAAATGCAGACTGAGTTAAGGGATTAGACAAAAAACTATTTATTTTCATATCCAGCTCAATTATTTAATAATTGATTGTTAAAGAAATTGAACACAAACGTTGTCTGTTGTTGTCCGGCTATTTATCAGAAGGACGGGTGCAGACAAACATTAGCAGGCACATCGTGACTCCTTACTGAATCAAAGTAGCTTCATAAAGAGCTCATAATACCTTTGCATGCCAAATGGTTGAAGTGACATAAAGAGGGGTAAAAAAACGTGTGTTACTACATACCAACAATGATGGCAGTGGATTTATACTCTGGATTAAAGGGGCAGCGACTACGCCCATCTTCCATCACGACCTCGCCCACTTCATCTCTCTCCAGTGTGAATGTTGACGTGTTCTGGAGACAAGACACGAAAAGCAAATGTCCCTCAGGCCCAGTCCAATTAAATTCTACTTACAGTAAAAAGTGAACTCAGTGACCTCGAGCTCGTTCTCTCCACTTCTTCATTACAATATACACAGCGCACTGACTTTATAGGGAGTTTGGTCACTTTGAACACACAGTAGCTCCGTCTGTCAGGATACTGTACGTCATAGGCAACTAAACTTTTTCATTGCGAGAAAATTAAAACTTATAGCAGATCTAATGCTGACTCATTATCATGAAATACTCCTAAAACGACTAGGCTTGTTGAACAGATATTGAAGGAAAAGTTTATTTTATTCCTCTGTGCCATAGAGCTGCTGTTTAAAATCACATCACCTAGCTTCACTGTTTACTATGAACATAGCTACAGTTTATTGTGAGTCAAACCCTGCATGCACCATCCTGTTGCCTTAAATTCTTGCTAATGTGTATTAATCCCTTGCACAAAATAGTCTCTGAAATGCAATCTTTACTCCCGGTAAGTACCATTTGCTAAAAAACTACAGCGACCAGCTGTTCCATGATTTTACAAAAAAAATGAAAAAACTGTCATGATTGGGAACATATAAACTTTGTGCTGAGTGAGACAAGTACTGTTGTTTTTGGTATTTTTATTGGATTTATTGAGATCTGGCTTCAGGCAGTTTATATGGTTTACACAGGAAGGAAAACTTGATTCATGATGGGACTTCACTGACGATGAAAACTGAGATTTTATTCCAGACCTTGTTAATTAACAGGCCACAGAACATACTTTCAGTAATTCTAGGTACCTGAGGCTGGTTAATGTACAAAAAATACTGTTTGCTCAAGTGTATATGCCACGGAAATCTCCATTAAGTATGTGGGTCATTATTCAGCCTCTGAAAACAGTTGTATTATGTATTCTTTGGCAAGTCTGAGAAAAAAAATGACATCACTTGCGTAATTTCAGGGTTGGGCTTTTAAACAGAGAGTCTGCGTTTACAAAGAGCAGGCAGGGACATTGAAACATGTTGGCATTTATCAGGCTGGGAGGGTCAAATGAAAGTGTGGGTGACATCTTTAAAATACTTGCTTAGTTCGACCAGCAGTCCAAAACCCAAACACAATTTATGGTGGTATAGAATAGAGAAAAGCAGCAAAATGTCACATTTAAAGAGCTGGAAACAGCAAATGTTTGGCATTTTTGCTTGATACTTGACTTAAACGATTGTTTATCAGAATTGTCACTAATTATTTTATTGTGTTTGACTGATTGCCCAATCATTTCAACTGTAAAGTGTAGGATCTAAAGGGTCAAGCCATTAAAAAAATGTGAATCTATCCTTTCAACTGATCTTAAAACAAAACTGACCTGCCTATATTTGAAACAATAGGGATTACTTTGAGCAGTAAAGCACTCAATATACATATGAGAACTTGAGTATTCCATTTATATAGAAATATAGAATATATAGATATTAAAATATAATAAAATGTATGTCGACAATTTGCAGCAATAGCAATAAGTTGTTCTATTCAATCAAATCAAACCAAACCAAACCAAACCAAACCAAACAGGACAGTGTTGAGTGTCTCCATTGCAGGAAAAATCTTCCCAAGCTTCTTCATTATGAGTTATTATTCTCAGGGCTTGTTTCAATTAACGTCTGTCATCTGATTGTTTAGTGTATCTTCTTGGCTTTAGTGTCCTGTTACTCTGTCATTAAACCCTCTAAGACTGTTTTGAGAAGAGCTATACAAATAAAACATTTATTAATGTTAATATTATGCACCTCAGGGAGCGTGTGGCCGCTCTGGGTGACACACACGCACACAGAGTTCTGGTCTCAGTCAACATGACGAGTGTTCACCCAGACAAACCGGGCTCAGAGTTGCTTGGAATCCCAGTTCAGGGCCTAAAGTCCTGCCAAGTGATATACTGTCTGAGAAATCCCGTGTTGTTCTTTCACTCTGACGTCAAAGGGGAGAGTTTAATGCCCCGCTTTAAGACCCGAGCTGTCGCCAAGCTTGATCTCCCCCCTACCGCTGAAATCAATGTCATCCTGCTGCCGGTTACCATCACTCCAGATGTACTCCACCGCTAGATAAACAGATCTCCTGCTCCCCTCTTGCTGTAAACCACACAGTTTGTGTACCCCCTGTTGACTTGTCTGGCTAAAGTGCCTCAGCAGCATTTGGTTACGCTTGGATAACAGCAGATCCAATACTGACATGGTGGATAAAAGAGCTCGATTCCTCCAGAACACACAATAGCAGCTTTGGATTTTTTTTTTTTGTGAGTGGAGAGAAATACAAATCAAATCCCTCTTGGAAGTAAACAATGGGTAGATTAAGAGGTCATTACTTACTATGTAGGCGCAAAAAGGACTGAAGGCATAGGTGCCACACACATAGAGATGAGTGCTGTTCAGCCGCAGGAGGATTTTGATGTAATTGAAGCAATCAGTCTGGATGGGGAACAAATGGAGAGTGTGAGGTCCATGAGTCCACAAGATATTCTTACAACAATGTGTTTTTCTGGAGAGCTCCTTCAAATATGTGCCTGGAATACTGGAGCTCACAGTCAGAAGTAAATCTGTCGGAGCAAAAAGAAAGAAACACAAATACTTGAAAAACGGTAAAACTGGATAGGAATAGTTAGAAAAAAAATATAAAAAATTCTCTCAAACGCAGTTGGGAAAACCTCCCAGTATCACACAGCAGTTGCCTGGTGGGCTTTCTGTAATACACAGACCAGAGTTGTACACTGCAGTGTAAAGATTACCAAGGGTTGTCGCCTAGGGATAAAACAGCTGGCATGACAACAAGGTAACAGACAGACAGAGAGAAGCAGTGCACAGAAAAAAACAATTCCCTGGTGAGTGTGCACACTTGATGAATGCATTTGTAACTGCTGGAAAGGTTTGTCAACACAGCACTCAATGCTCATTTCATCTTCTCGCGACACGAGTGAAACGATTCAGAGAAGACTGCAAGGAAAGAAACAAACACCCTGGGAAAGAAAACCCATGATCTCTATATTGTCATTACACAAGTATCTTCCTGAGGCATTTTCTGTATTTGGCGTTTTTGCTGGAGCTGTATAAAAAAGTGCCTCTCACCTCCAGGTTCTTCCCTTTGAAGCTGCATTCCTCTCGTTTTCCGGCAGGAGTGCCCCACGTCAGCTGAAGATGAAAAAGAAACCCTGAATAAGTCATGCCAAATTCAGGGAACCATGCTGATTCTGCTGAGGACTGCTTCCCTAATATCAAAATGTATACAAAGAACTGGTGCGCGGTATGGAAATAAACAAAATTACCTCTGACGATGCAGCAAAGGACAGGTTGGTATTTCATTCTGAATATTTCATATTTACAAACTGCATTATTAACTCGGATAAAACTATTACCTAATGAGTCTTAAAATGACTTTTATAACAACGACAGAAGTAAGAGTAAATTATCTGCCAGCCCACTTCTTCACTGCAATATTTCCTCCGATAGTCCACTTGGCGTATTGACACACTCACGTTCTTCTGGAGCTTGGTCTTACTGATGTCCGAGAGGCTGAGGGCAAACAGCGCCTCCCTGGCGCCGACGTACAGCATGTCGTCCTCCTGGCTGAGCAGCAAGGAGGTGTAATTGAAGATGCCGTCCACTGAGAATCTCTTGGCCGACCTCTCTTTTGCATCTGGAAAACAGCAGGAAAAAAAACACACTAGAGATTATCATCACATTGCAGGACAGAACAGAGAGGAACAGAACATATCGTAATGCTGGAAGTACAAGAACACAAACATAGAGGTCCCCAATTAAAATTTTTTTTTTTGCCTTCTGCAGGGAGAAAAACAATCAATGATTTCCATATCACGGTGCTAGGATTTAAAATGCATGTTGAGGAGTGTATGAGCGTTTCAAAGGGTTCCAAAATGTTATCTCGAGATTAGAAAAAAAAAAAAGGTTTTATTCCCGTTATTTGATACAAAATACCTGTCAAACGGATTGGTTTTGTGATGATGCTGAAAACATCCCTTGCATGATAAGTAGGATTAGTTTTTCATATCCAACCAGACATGCTGTAAATGGTAACGTTAAAAACTAATTTAATCTGGTTACTGGCATACAATTCCCAAGCTTCACTACTTTATAATTATTGGTTGACAGCACTAAAAACATCTGAAGAAAAGTACAACAACTTGCTGGGAGATTGTCCTGTGCAGAGATATGAGAAGTGCCATCAGCTGCATCTTATGCAAGTCTATGGGTCGGACTTGTTAATTAGCCAATCGATGAAGTTGTCATTTTCAATCAATTGGCTCTATGCACCAGATTTGAATCATTATTATCCCAAGTTCCTGCGTAACAATAATTAGGCCACAAGTTAAATATATTATTGTAGAAATAACAAGCCATATGCTGAGCCAGAAGCTTATTAAACACACATTATTAAACCCCAAAACCACAACTGAGTACCACATAAACACAAAATAACTCCCACTCCAATGTGTTGGCCAAACACAAACATACGATAGGAAAGGTAACAACATCTGAACTTGTGTTTTACTACTTCCAGTACTCCAAGGAAATCTGTGAGTCTCCGTCAAGGCCTCACAGAAAGCCACAAATCTAACAGGAAACGAAAACATAGGGGACGGACATCCCATTACATCCGACACACAGCACAGCACATAGTGGTGAGCCTCCGTCAAATCAATTTATGGTACAAAGGAGGGAAGCTCTCACTGAGCATGTTGTCATTTCTGTACGCCTCACTCCTGTCCTCTCCGTTTATCCCTCTCGCACAGCAGCAGCAGCCAGCAGCTACTGTAGCTCCACGAGAACGCCAGTGAGCCACGTCCACACTTTGCTGTGCTGGCCGGCTCTCTCTTTGCTCTGCTCTGCACTGGCAGCAGTGTAAAAAAAAAAAAAAAAAAAGCCTCTTCCACTCAAAGCCAATCTAAAACTCCTTCACTCCGCTGCTCGCCAACCCTCTTCAAGTGGATCTCTTTAGCAGTGGGCCACGAGTCAAATGAGTTACTTTTTCCCACGTCGCTGCCTTCCCTGCAGCCTCAAGTAGTTACAGTGATGAAGTAGAGATTCAATGTACACGTTGCTCCCTTTAAGGCAATTATCCTGGCATCAAAAACAAGTCAGGATCATTTACTACAGAGGCATCAGCAGCAGTTTTTTTTTTTTTTACTGCATGCCACTGTGAAAGTGGAGTTTCAAGAGGTTTGGATTGAATTTATGTAACAGGCAACGACTCTGACAATTGGGTCATTTGAGCAAGTTATGACACAGTAGGTCAAACAGAAAATTGACCAACATAAAATCCAGCAAAGGGTGCAGGAAGTCATGATTATGGTTTATTCAAAACCTTCCAAGTATTGGGATCCTTAGAGAAACAATAGCCGAGTTGGAGTCCGTGTGGATCTTGACCGTTGGATGTTATCACTTGATAAATAACACAACTAACAATCTTCTTGAGGTCACCAAAGACATGGGATGAAAGCAATCAAATATTTGTGCGCCCATTGCTTACAGACTTCTTACCCTTTGCAGATTTTGACCATCTTGTTTATCTACTGCCTCCCATACCAAACATATTAGAAACACACTTGATGTGCCCCCCAAGCCAAAACACTGGGGGTCACGGACTCCATTTGCTTCTCCAAATAAGATTACTGCTTCATATCTGGAGTCGTCATCACCACCATTTGCTGCAGTTAAACTGTTTACAGTATTTCCCTTGTGTATAACCAGCAAGCTGCTTTGAAATTTAGAGATTTCTGACAGTAAGAAAAAGACACCAGCGGTAAGTTTATCTCCAACGCTCCAGGTGGTGCATAATGCAAATGGAGCCAGTAAACAGCAATAAATGTTTACAACCGACAACTTAAACTTTCCAATATGCTCACAAACAAATGGTTCCTCCAACACTCAAGGCACTTTTGGCAGATGATCGCTTTCCCCTTATGGGAGCGAAAACCAGCTGCACAGGCCTAATCTTGTCCAAAACCAAATCTTAGGCACTTTCCAGATCAACAGCCCTCTTTCTGTTTAAAACGTTGTGACATCTGGAGTCAATGAAGAGGAGGGCCTGGCTTTAAACTTCAGCGAGGGGATACAAAATAAAAAAAAAAGACTTCCTTTTGTCAATCAGGACAAAAATAAAGTTCCAATGTGGAGAAGCAGAAACTGGTTTTTGGTTCAATGTGAATTAAGTGTTAGAAAATGTCCTAAATGCTCATAAAGAGAGCTATACTCGGTCCCAGTGGACCCTGCCGATGGCAGACAAAGGAGTGCCATCTCTTCTCTCAACAGGGGAACATATCATAGCTCGACTGTCATGGCTCCCCTGAGTTTTGGCTATTCACTGGAACCAAAAACAGCCTTCCCTCAGCATATTAAAACTGTCTGACATAAATCAGTGACATCCTCTTAGACAGACAATAGAATAATGAGCAGAGGAGAGCAAACTCATGGAACTTTTACTCAGAGAGCGGTCCGGGGCTACTTAGTGGAGGGGGATGAGGATTGAGGTCGGGGTACTGAGTGGGAGTTGTGGTAACCAGGAAGATTGGATTGAGATGTTGACCTATAAAGAAACACGCAGACAAGGGTAGAAAATGTTATTTTCAAAGCACTCCGAGATGGATTTCTGATAAGAGCAGAAGGTCAAGCCAGTAACAAACGTCAGTTGTGTCAAGCTGCGGCGAATTCCAACAGAAACTCCTGTTTTTTCATCTATAGCAGTTGTTTTTTTGGGATATTCCGATGCAGCAGATCGGTTGTGTGTTTTGACATGCTTGCAGCAGAATGCCGGGCATCTGCAGGCCATTTCACAGCCAGGCACCAGGTCCATTCATCACCCGCCTGTTTAATCAGCCGGCTGTCACCAAACCGGGGCCCTAAACCTCTGCTAATGCTCATCACATCACACCTTCCATCAATATGGCTGCTTTATTGCTGGTTTTAACATGCTGAATTAGTTAGTAGCACAGGTTCTTTGAAGTCAAACTGTGTATATTTGCCTCATTTCTCTGCGGTTATGAATGCCTACAAGCTGCAAAAGAAATTGGCCAATGGTCCAAACTAGAGCGCAGCGGCACAATTCAAAAGATGCATTGTTTGAGAACAGATCAGGGTCTGCATGACATACTGAAATTTAAGAAGAGAATGTCTTTTCTCCACCGGCACGTAATAAGTCCTTAGCAATTAATTGGTTGGAATTCAATGTTGGCAGTGAATTCAGTGTATTCATTCATTGTGATGGTTTTTTTCAGTGGAGGTAAAGATGACAGGAACAAATCACAGCATGGAGGATTTCAGAGAGAAACTGCTCTGTGATTACAGAAATGTTTGTGAGAGAATCAGACTAAATCTGTGAACACACGATGAACAGCTACAAACGTCTTGAACTAAAACAGAGACACATGAAGGGAAAGTCAAACATCTTCCTCCATACGTACAGTATGTTCTATTCCCTGCATACAGATGCTAGTGTTAATGTGAGCTGCTTTACAGATAATCAGAATCAGAACCATTTATTGCCAAGAAAGTTTGCACCTACAAAGAATTTGTCATGGCGGAAGGTTCATAACATTAAACAAGAACAAGCAAACAATAACATCAAACAATCAAGACAGTGCATGAAATAGAACATATTAAAATATAAAAGAATATAAAATAA
The DNA here is from genome assembly GCF_023349555.1 of Cebidichthys violaceus. Classification (NCBI taxonomy): domain Eukaryota; kingdom Metazoa; phylum Chordata; class Actinopteri; order Perciformes; family Stichaeidae; genus Cebidichthys; species Cebidichthys violaceus. The sequence continues at coordinate 4,024,962 of NW_027176705.1, forward strand.
AGTCCACAACAAACGAATAACAGGACTGTAAACAAGTGAAATGTTAAAAGTGTCGAGTGTGTATAAAGAAACATAGGGATGAGCAGGGGAGTGTCTGGAAGAAAATTGTCCTGGGGATGACAGAGTCAGTGGGGGTCCCGGGCTTTGTTTATGAGCCCGACTGACGACGGGAAGAAACTGTACATGTGGCGTGAGGTCTTGGTCCTGATGGACCTCAGCCTCCTGCCAGATGGTAGGGACACAAACAGTTTATGTCCAGGGTGAGAAGGGGTGTAATACAACATGCAATGACTCAAATAGGTGCTCGTCTGCTGGGAGACACACAATAAATTTGTATATGTGCAACAAATAAACTAGCATATAGGCTGCCTAAAACCACAAAGTTATTTTTTACATTATACCAGATACAACATCCCAATTTGGGAGCTTTAGAGGTGTTGGTACTGGAATTGTGTTACATTTGGATGGAGCCAGGGTTGTCATTTTTCAGTCTTTATTTATATACAGTACGCTTTATTTGGCTGCTGGCTTCACTTTTACTGTTCATACTATTTATTTTCTCATACTTTGAGACAAATAAGTGGCTGTATGTGTGTAGAAATAAAAGTAAGTGCTCTTGAGGGAAAATGCTTAGGAATCATCAAAATAATGAATGTTCCAGACATTCTGGATAACTGTCAACTGTGTTGAGAGACCTCCAAAATAGCACAGTGACATCAATTAAGATTTCCTCTGAATCTCTTCATTCACATCACAGCTGAGTGTTCAGTGCGTGCTTACTCACCATTGAGGTAACTAAGATATCGTCAGAGGGTGCCAGCTTGCAGACACAGTGTCACTGAGAAATAAAATACACGGCAGCACTTTGGCAGGCATCATATTTCAGGGAAAACGGTGCAAGATCAAACCATTTTTCTAAGGTTTAATAGTACTCCGAGGGTGGGGCGATTGATTGGCTGCTTATACGCCTGCCAAGACACTCCTAAAAGCCCCGACTGTAAACATGCCCCAGATTTGCTAAAGCAGTGTGAGCCAAGTCACAAGACAAGGGGGCAACGGGGACAGAGGGGTTTGCTTGCAGCCGGGCAGAAAAACAAAACAAAAGGAGAAGAAGAGAGTGTAGCACAGCTGATATTAATCTCACACGAGCTCTGCTTATCTTACATGCACAACACACATTTATCAAATAAAAAAAATAAAAAATACTATCCATCTCTGCCCTCTGCAAGCTGAAGCTACACAAGAGCGCACAGCTTCAAGGCTCTCTGTTTGACAGGATTCGACAACGGACTTAATAGCGGCGCAGGAGCTCTTGACAGAAGCAGACAGGAGTTGCTTCAAGGTGATCGCGGTACTGAACCTCGTGATATTTGGGCAAGGTGATGGTTATTTCATCGTCTGTGACTACTGGCAACCAAGAGCTGCTGTATTATGCCAGCCAAGTCAGCGGAGAAACACTTGTTTGTCTGCACAGTTCGAGGACACAGATGATGAGGAGGCAGACTGGTTTGGAGCAAACTTCACATATTTACTTTCAATCTTAACATGAATATATATATTAACATGAGTGTTTGTCAAACTGTCAACAAAGAAATCACTGGGGTTACGCGAGTGGATTCTGTTATATTTGAAAAGGTAAACTCTCAAATTAAGGTACAGCGAGTAAAAACTAGAAAAGATGATACAGACAAAGACAGAGAGAAATTGGGGCATAGAAAAATCACACTTTACTAGGCTGTAAATAAAAGCTGAGTGTGACACCCACAGTATCTGTAAGGCCGGGCAATAAGGCTCACAGATGTGTTGTGTTGTTTGTAATCACTGGGAATGATGGTGTGGCTTTGCTGCAATTTTGTGTGTACTGTACACGCTGTGTATGTGTGCGTGTGAGAGGGTATACACATCATACTGAGAGACAGCTGCACCTTGCAGATAATAACCAGAGCCCGACAGTGTGTAAGTGCAGTGTTTGCTGTGTGTGAGGATTATGCAGCAAAAAGGTGCCACATGGTTACATGTGCAGGCTCGGAATCAGGGCAACAACAGAAAACCATGAAATGACTGAGTATTTGTTAGCAATGTCGAACACTTGCGTGTGTATACTGTAGAATCCAAGAAACACTAGAAATTGTCCCCTTTAGCCTCTGAAGGAAATACAGCATGAGTGCAAATACGCTGCATAAGTCTAAAAGCAAAAGACCAAGGGGCTGACACAGACATGATGCTCTGCTCTGTAATTATTGGCTCTTAGGTGTCATCCTGATGCACTCTAGATTGGCACGCACCCACCCAACACTCAAAGCAGCAGAGCGATGGAGCGCAGTGGTCTATCGCAGCTGAAAGCTTACAAAATCCTGGATATTAGCTAGGCGAGACACTCTGTGGGATCTGAGTGGGTTATTCAAACACAGGCTGAAACACAGAGAGAGGGAGAGAGATAGATTTCCTCACACATATAATTCAAAATAGACGTGCCTGTGCTCGTCATGTGTGGGATGCCTCTTCAACCTCTCTCTCTACATCCTCCTCCTACCCTCTCTCTAAAGACAGTAGATGTCACAGGAATATGATGCACACAGACTCAGATTTTAAGATATGCATAATTTTTGCCTTCTAAAAGCAAAAATAAATTTGCCACTTTTTGCCAACGTGTGTTAATGAGTTTTAATATAGAATCGATTCATTTCTAGTCAGCATTTTTCAAAGCATTAGCGAATCAATGTACTTTCATTCTGTAATTTACTTAAGTAGTTGCAGGGACGTTAATTTAGAATTTTAATTAGTGGAATGTGTGTACAGCTTATTTGTCGATGAATGAACTCAAGAACTAAGCCTTCCCACGTCTTGTTAGCCAGCCACCTGCAAGCTGCTGATAAAAGTGTACGGGGTTAGCCCCAATGTTAGCACCAACTTCGGCTCAGGCGCACTTATGTGTTGGCTGACCTTTAAGGGGGACCAGTTATTCTTCTTTTAGCTTATAAAAAAAACCTTTTAACTATTTAAAGTTACTACAAGGAACTTCAATTTGTGTCAATTTTCACAGTCCCTGTGGACGAAAGTGGTAGAATTTCCTCACACCAGAGTCCCTTTAGAAAACATCTTATTTTATTGCAGCAACAGCCAACTCCAGTCAGTCCTGGTTCTGGTTCTCCTGAGACCCCCTTCCCTTCAGCGGTTGACTGTTGAACGTTTTTTAGGATATTAACATCCTTAAGTAGTAGTTTTCTTTGTTAGTGGCGAGGCCCGGCATTCTCGCATGAGAAGGATTCAGATTGCATTCACACAAAAGAGAGATCCACAGGAAATGATGCACGAGTGTAATCCAGTATTTCTGTTTGCAACACTGCTCTATCACAGCTGTATTAAGTTACTGCTAATGCAAACTCAAACATTTCTACACAAAGGGACTTTTATTGTGAAGCAGTCATGCGTTTGTTACCGAGGGCAGCACCGACGCGATCGTTCATCAGAAATGCATCTGTAATTTTTCTGCATTCTTTTGAACACTAGCTGCTCTTTCTAATAAAGTAGCTGCTTGAGGAACGTTTCCTCTTGTTGAAAATCTTTAATGAGGTATCTGACTTTCCACATCCTAAACTACTTTCCTCTACTTCAAGTGTTCTTTATTTTGGTACTTATGGCCTTAGACACACACAAAAAAATAACACAGGCCCACCAATGCCTTGATGAAAGACATTATGTCTATAGCTCGGCCAAGTGGACTTGAAGAGGAAAAGAAATGGCCAAATCCAAATCCAGCTGACTTGCACATGCTTACAGATGGTTTCTGCTACAGCTAGAATCCCATCAAAGTACACTTCGATAATCTCTTCTGCCATTTTCTAGCTTGCACACTTGTCGATTTTTAGGGCACCAGTGGAGCTGTGTGCAGTTTACTAAGTGCACTCACTTTGGACTGGCATGTGTTGAAGGCCTTTAAGTGCAACCACAGCATGCAGACACAACCCTCTACTCGTGTGTGTGTGTGTGTGTGTGTGTGTGTGTGTGTGTGTGTGTGTGTGTGTGTGTGTGTGTGTGTGTGTGTACGTCTGGAGAGGCCCTTGATGAGAAGAGCAGGCGCACAGAGTCTGCTGCTCTCTACTCATCCACCACAATGTCTAATAGTAAGAACGAGAAGTGGTCAAGGATATTGGTTTTACTCTCCTTGCTAATGGTTTTTCTTTTTCACACAGACACACCTCACTGTCACATCTCTTTAATGTAGTCATGCTGCTATCAGGAGCCTGGTGAGTTGAGGACATCCACACCTTCTGCATTAGCCTCCATATTTTGGCTCACAATGGTTATTCTGCCCTGACAAAGTTTGAAATAAATAAAATCCCATCTATTTCCGTCAACAGGTGTCAGTCATATTGATAAGGACAATGAATTCATGAGTGCTACACCTGCACTCAAAAATCAGACAGATAGGATTTCTGTAAAATCAGACGCTGTAACTGAATCCTTCAGCTCAGTCTATACAACATACATTCAGCCAGGCCTCTCGGGGACCCACACTTCACTCTCTCCATTTACATACACCCACGAGCAGGAATAAGACGCATGTGGAGTGCATTAACATACTGGAACTAAATTAGGAAAGTTCTGACTTAATGAAAGATACATGAGACGACTACTTTTAACCATTTAAGTTCTGCCTAAACTCAAATGTAGTGCGTTGTTTTCAGCTAATGATGGTGAATGGTATATAGATATATTTCTAAGTGCATAAAATCATTTTATTTCATTTTTCATTCAGTTTTACAAATTACTAAAACATTGTAGTCACTTATCAAAATTACATAAATAAGTTTATCAAAACATGATTGTTATAGCCAGCACGTAAATTCTACTTACTCCAGCATTACTACTTCTGCAATACAAAGAATTAACGTCTCGCGCAAAAGGATGCATTTACACCTTTTTGACCTCTTGACGTGTTTTGAACACTCGTTTTCAATCTGTTTTAAAAGCCTCTTGGATGCATTTACACTGAGCTTTTTCGACATCAGATAGCTCTCCAAAGACACAAAGTGACGAAGTGTAAATGGCATCAAAGCTCCCTTATGCTGTATTTTATAGAAACAAAAAGAAAAATATTTTTTACCGCAATGTGGACGGTGAAGTGTGACAGAAAACATTTCTTTGTGTATCATATAATAAAATGTTATGTGACTTAATTTACAGCTAGAGGCACAGAAACCATATAAATCATTCATGCTTCATTATGCAATGAAATGTTAAATTCAGTCTAATGTTTATTAAGAAGAAAAAAAAAGAAAAAAAAAAAAGGTGGGGTTCTTTGTGTCACAGTTACTGTAAAACTGAGCAAATATCTGTTGCAAGATGTTAATAGCGATGAGGCAAACAGCATTTTAGTTTTGGACAAATCCACACTGCATCCCAGCAATCCCCAAAAAAAATACCTAATGACTCTCTTAACCTCACATTCCTCTCTGTCCATCTTAATTAACAGCTGCACCGTTGTTCCTCGTTTCTTGCTATTGTCTTCAAATCAAATGTTCCTGGCGGAAATCTGCAAAGACGGAACTTTTCTGTACATTCCCTGGAGCGTGCAAGTGATGAAGCCATTAAAGCGTCTGAAACAGACCGAGTTGATGTGCTGTAATTATGCTGAATTGTTGCGGCTGTTATGACATTATGTGCAGGCACTTGTGAGTGCCACCTCTGCTGGAAGCCTCAGACTGCTTTTCTTTCAGGATCAGGGGTGTGTCCTTGCCGGGTTTTAGGTGGGCATCGGAGCATGTCACGAGCATTTGGCTTGACCCCCCCTCTCTCGCCCGGCCCTCCTCTGTTTCTACACTGCGATCCACACACCGCCAAGGTCACCGGATTAGCATGCATGAGAGAAAGCGCACAATATTCGCTGAGCATGAACCAAACGTAAACAGGAATGGACACTGAGTACACAGAGCATACACAGCATGCTCTGTAGTTCCGCTTAAAGGGGCATTTTGATTTGCTTCTTTCCTAGCAGTATGTGTGAAAGTATCAAAACTGAAAACCTTCCCTTCTGATCTGAATATTTCTTTTGTTATACATTCAGTTAATTTCCAACAAACCTTGTATATGCACAATAGTAGCTGACAGAGTCTCTGGATGCACTTGTGAAGCTGTGGGTTTAAAATCTGGTTGATGTGAGAGTTGTTGTATAAAATGTATTCTCGCTTCCAGGAAACCTGTCACTATGTCAAATTGATGTGATAAAAGACAGATTTGACAATGATTATTTCTGAATAATGACACATGTTGTTCTAACTTTCACTTTCATGGGTGAGGGAAAAAAGGGCATGCAGCATGTACAGGATATTCAAAACGGTGTGGCTGCATCTATCTCCAATCTTTTTAAAAAAACAAACAAAGTCATTCTGAATAAATAAGATAAGGTACAGTGCTGAATCACAGCAGCAGAAGAGTGACATACAATACAGTTCATGCACTGGAAACCAGACCTTTAAAAACATGAAAAGTTTGCCAAAAGCCCTAACCAGCTCATTAATGTAAACTGTTCTTATTAAGTACAGGATTTGAATTTCTCTGTCATGTTCCAAGTCAAAGAAATAGAAAAGAGGAAAAATAAATCATCTCCTCAGCGCATATCTGGAGAAAGACAGTAACATCCTGCCTGAGATGTTTCTGATAACTAACAGTGATACATGCCGCATGCCTAACCGATGCTTGCTGCTTCAAGTCCCATGATCCTTTGTGCTCTCTCTCTGCACAAGAGCCGTAATGAAAAACAGACAAGGCTCTCCCACTGCAGCGACCACAAAAACCTCTACTCACTACACATGAGAGATTAGCCTGCTCATTAGGAGAGAGGGAAGGAGCGAGAGGAGAGGGAAGGAAGACAAAAAGAAACAGGGACGCCTTTCCAGGAAAAAGGCCACGTTGAGGCAAGGGTCCTCTCGAGAGAAAACAGTCCCGGCCCCCCCTTTTCTTACAGACTATACAAACCAGAACAGAGGTTTAAAACAGTGACCTGCTTTACATGTTTTGCATCAATGGCACGGGTTGAATTGAGGCTAGTTTATATACGAAACGTTTAGCATGTCAGTGATGCTGCAGACCCTGTTTATGCAAAGCTGTAGTCTTAATGAATAGGACACAATCGGTGTCAGTGGCGTTAAAATACGATTTTCTACGCCCCATTATCAGGTGAAAAGCATGTTGTCTCACACTACTACTTATGCTCTCCATTTGAGAAAATCTCAATAACTAACTGCTGCCGTCAAAATACATGAAATTTAGATTATGAACGCTGAGTGGAGCAAAAGGAAAATACGAGGGGGAAAAAAAAGGATCATCAGTGGTTTGCAAAACACTTTGCTGGGAACCAGCCTTGGGCCAATTTAATCCATTTAGTTCTTTGAGTTAAAGTTAAATGGCTCAAGTTGTTCTTCGGTGTGAGCGATGCCAATTTTGAGATGGTGCATGTGAATTACGGCATGATGCCTCGCTGAGTTGGCTGACGAGTGAAGAAAATAAGCATTAGATTGTTGTTTTCAGAGAGGTAGGGAACTTCAATTTTAGACAGGTAGTGTTTACAGGAGCCAACGCACCCCTGCATTCACACAAGCCTGTTCTTTGGTTGCTGCTGGATCAGCATATTTGCTTGGGTGAGCAATGTTGCAAAACAAAGATGAGGACGGGATGAAAAATACACTGTAGGAGCCAGGGAGCTAATTTTAAGAATCAACTTGTAAACTGTCCTTTTCCAACAGCTACAACACAGGGTGTTCAAAAAAAAAAAAAAAAAAAAAGGTGTTTCGCAACACTTCCCTGATAGCAGTCAATTTTCTAAACAGCATCCTTATTTCTCTCTCCCCTCATTTGTCCTATGCTCCCAGAATGCATCAATCAATTACCAAAAAGCTGTTAGCTCAGCAAATTGTGAAAAACAGTACCATGTTTTTGTATTATAAAAGCCTAATCCACAGTCATTACAATAAGAGGAGTGCTGCAGTGTGTGCAGTAATTACATGCAATGATGAAGTTAGGTGCAAAAAAGGTCTTCCATTCTATCAGTGGATTTGCCAGGATAGACATTAAGTTTAAATGTGTGAGATAAATTGTTGCATTCAGCTGTACAATACCAACAGGTCAATTAGCAGCAAAAAAATGGAGGAAACGCCAAGTGCCTTTGAAGGTATGAAGTACGAAGGCGCTGCAGAATACTTCACAGGCCCAAAATTGTTGCACTTTTTTTGTCTTCACTGGGTAACACTTTGAATATTGACACAAGTCGCCAATATTAAAAAAGACCTTCAGGGAACAAACGTATAATTGCATGTATTTATGAGAAGTGGTGCTTGTAGTTTAGACATCTTCAAGTTGGAACACGTACATCTGAGCCTGCAAGCACCTGTAGTCTCTGACATGTATCTGTGAGTACATTGCTGCTTCACCACATGTTGCGTTCGTTGAATTTGTTCACCGTTGACCTAAATTACATTATTTTGTGTGGGATTGATGAATTGCTAAACTCCACCACCCTAAATTACCGATGCCGACAGGTGTAGACAAAAGCAGGCTACTCATTTCTAGCTAGTGAAAGTCAATTTTGTGAGCAGAAATTACAAGTGCTGTAGCAGGTTTCTCAGCCGTACGTAGCAAGCTAATTGAGCTAACGTTAGCTACCCCTGTGAACGAGCATCAGTATGCACTTGATGGCTACATACATGATATCATGCTAAAGCTGCATGTCCGAGGCAAAAAGTTAAGATCCTAACCTGTCAATAATCCATGTTGAAGACATGGGAATAAAGAAACAGTTGTTTTATTGCAGTGTGGAACTAGTCAGTTCTAGTTCCTAGTATGAATTAGATTGGGGAAACTGTAAGATCAGTCTGATATTTTTCTCTAATACTAGTTAACTGGACAAGCTAATTTTTGCATTTCCCATTAGAGCAGATTAACAGAATCTTAAATCCATTCCGCATCGACTTCACACTTGGCGGGTGTATTTCTGGAGAACCAAGGACATTTTGGACATGCGACACATTCGGTATTAAAGAACTTTAAATAAACATGCAATAGTGCTGCGTGCAGCAGTGAGTGCGGGGCTTCAGGGCTCTGTGGACTGAGTCGATCATGTTGTTGTTACAACCGTTACCAATTAATCAATTATCAATAAGAAAATACAAATTTAAATCTGGAATCTCATGTCTCTAGCAGTGCTTACAATAGTCATAACATACAAAAATGTGTCAGGTAAGTTTTTCGACTTACTGTAAGAGAAACTGATGCGAGGTGTGACATCCTCTTCAGTTGCCGTCAGTGATTGGAGGCAGATAGCCAATAGCAAAGCAGCAGCCAGAAGACAGTGAACAGTCGCAGCTAATGTCCACATGGTTGCCTGAATCCTCTCAAACAGACATACACAAATGCACACAGTTTGTTTTAAAATTCCTTGGAATTCATTAAGCCTCCCTTGACTCCGCGGAGCTTTATTTTCTCACTCCCATCTTCCTGCAGGCTGAGGGGGAGTGAACGTGTCCTTGACTTGATTCTTGTACTCCCAGTGGTCCTTACACACGGTTAGCAGGCTCTTCACACAGAGAAGAGGAATCCTTTCTGGATTAAAGGCTGCTTGTTGTCATCTACTCATAGTGCTCTTCGATAGATCAGCACTAAGCTCCAACCAGCGGCCATTCAGCAGAAGTCATTTTGATTCTGTGGAGAGAAGAGAGAGAAGTTGTTTCTTTATGTTTGATCCAAAAACGTTTAAAAAAAAAAAAAGAAAGATGAAATGCAAGCTAGAATAACAGATCCAGATCCAACTTCTGACGCTATAACCCACAACTACAAAAGCAAAAGAACTGATACATTTGGATGCGGTTCATTCTGGCGAATGGTACAGATGTGACTGCAAACAAAGAATTGAGAATTCAAGAGTTACGCTGTTCATCGCTCAGAAATCAGCCGCTTCATCTCTCTGTCCTGAGACTTTAATACAGAAATGTAGCATACTGATGGCTTCGGCTAAAGCCTTGATGACAAAAACAAATATTTATGCTCCTTCCGTTTACTCATTCACCACACTGCCTAAGAAAAACTCAACTAAACAGACGATTTAGACCACCAGCCAGCTAACATGAGCACACACATCATGTGGTAGCTTAAAGGTTTCACCAACTTTAAAGTCTAAGTGAATGTCCAATTTGCACTGAAGCCCACAACGGTTCTCTCCGAGATAAAACGCATGTTGGACTCTTTTTTTTAATTCCCATATTTAATCAAGCTGTCATCAACAATTGCTGAAAGATCCCCGAGAAGATAATATGGCAGCTTGGCTCTAATTGTGTGGCTATGTTGGGAAATAAATGAAAGAACAGTGACTCACAAGACAAGTCTGTAATTTGTCTCAAAGAGGAGCAATGACCACATCTGACTTTTATTGGCCTCAGTATGAGTGTGCAGATAAGGTCCTGGTTATGTAGATGTATGTCGAGATCTTTGATTTAGTAGGGGGGTTGCCTTTCTTGGAAAACACTTCTCCCTCTACTACTCCCTCTTTGCTAAACAAACACAGGACATTTGATTAAATTAACTATACACAAATAATCATAGACATCTATGATTAAAATTAGTCAAAATGTCACATGTTTTGCTTGTGTTGACAAATCAATATGTTGGCCTGTTGATGGTGCTATAGATGAGAAGTGAGGGGATTACCAAAATTACTACAATTCATCCTGCGAATCGTCACTCGATTCTCATGATTTTACCGATACCTTAAGAGTACAGACACCTAAGTCAGTGAACAAAGCACAGCCTGTTCCTGTAATATGTGAACACAACTCACTACTAATGCACAGCAGCGCTGGTCGTCTCCTCCCCGAGCTCTCACTTAGGTGGTGACGTTGAGAAAGTAAACACCAAAGAGCACATGGCGTCTCTGGTTGAGAGCTTACATCACTGCTACAACTCCCACAGGACCTCATTCAAATATTTATAGTAGCTAATAAATCCATACGACCGGGGGGCTCAGTTAGTGGCCCCAGGTAGTCTACTGAGACAGTGCCATTTTAAACTTCTGATCAAACTGGTCTTACAACAACAGAAAGCAGGACAAACCAAGATTTACAACCCTGTCCCCCCGCCACCTGCCTGGTCAGAGCAGTTGGCTAACACGCCTACAGGCCAGCATCACTAGCTGCTTGCTAACAGGATGGCTTGTTGAGTTTATGGCTTGTATTGTAGCTCACTGGCAAGCTGTCCGTCTGGCATAATGCCTGCGATCTGCCATTTTTGTAGGTAGGTGAAGGCTCATCTGTATCACATTTTCTAGTTTTTCCTGAATAAAACCTCTCTCACTCATCTATCGCTGTCACACCCTTGTCTCTGTCCGTCCCCAGGGTCTCAACCAGTGGACCAATACGTCTGTGTCACTCTTCAATTCACTACCAGCCTGCTTGGGCTCCTGCTGCTACACTGAAGCAAGCCGAGTGGGAGGCTAAAACACCAGTCCGTGATCCGGCAACATCTCCCTCCTCCTTCGGCTGGTGCCTCTCATGCCTGCTGAGACGGCAACAACAAGCATGGTAGCCCAGCGTGTGTCACACACCCCAGGTCTCCATGTTCCCAGGGCTTATCCTTGTGCAACTCCAGAGCTCTTTTAAATTTTAATGAAAAGAGAGGGGTGCCGTTCTGCGGGTTTGCTGGCACTAAATTAGGAAGCTTTTTGGCTAATTCTGGAGTGCAGTGATGCATAAATAAATATCGCAACACTGTTGCATTGACCTCAGTGCACAAAAAGGTTGTTGGTGGTCGCCGTGCAAAGTCACAGGTTATAAATGGGAACTATATAAAAGGTGATGAGTGGCGGGTAACTTCAAAGAGAGTGTTAAATAACTAAATGAATGGCAAACATATTGAGGGCTGATTTGGTCCAAATTGCTGTAACAATCATTACTCTTCATATTTTTCCAAATGTATTTTATCAAAATACCTTATTGAAAATGGGAGAGACTATTTCTCAGGTGTGAAGTAACTAGTATTACAACTAAGTCTAACAAAAAAATCAATAGATTTCCATTCCTCTAGTTACATTTATACCTCGTAGTCTCTTGGATTTGAAAACTTCTCTCAGGTGCCTCTTCACAGAAAAACACAAATTGTACTTTGACGCAAGAACAAAAAAAGTCAGAGTGCTCAGTCTTACTCAGAGTTATGTCAATATGAAGAGGCCCCTGCAGCGGACTGGGAAACTTGAGGTATCTGGGGAATCCAAATTACAGGATGACTCATGGGTGTGAAGCATACAATGTTCATGTAACTGAGGCCAGCACCTGAGGAGAACAAGATTGATGGTCAACACCAAAGAGGCAGGTCCGTGGACGCTTAGCAAGGGCACAAAGGGCAGGTAAACGGATGTAATCTCGCATTTATCCTGTTTTCTTTTACATTATTTTACCTTGAATACCATGTCAAGTACATGCATTTTAGTCAAATTAATCATGTAGTGTCGTAATCCATCACTATGAACAACGAGGCATGGATCTGAAGAGAAAGTATTAAATATTAATAAGCATTAAATCATATTTGACAGCAAGTACTCGACCACAGAAAGTGATCTTATTAGAAGCAACAATTATAGGACTTATAGGATTAGAGCTCTATTCAACTGGAGCCGTTACAGTACAGACGACCCACTACGCTCAGTACCACAGGACCCATCTGCTCATCTAGGAGAAGGTCTGCTGCTCCATGTATATATTAAGGGGGAATCTGGTGCCATATTGCTTAAGGCTACAGATTCATTAACCTCTCGAACCTCCCTATTAATACCTGCATCTGTTGAGAGAGAGAGAGAGGAAAGATGTGACAGACGCATTGGGCGATACACTCAGCCAGGTCATGGCTAGTTCACTGGATAGGGAGCCGCATGAATGCTAACCATTTGGCTAGCTTTGTGTAAACGAATGGGCTTTGTGCTCGGCAACCAGCTCCCAATAACTCATCCCTGCAAAGTGACTTGTCTCTCATTTAGTCTTTGGCACAGACCGAGGCACTTATGGAGATAATCAGCGGCTGGGCAGCACCCTGTGATGAGAGCGCTATCGCAGAGCTCGACATGAGGCTGGATTAGGCTGACGTCCAATCCATTAACAGTATCATCAGTATGTCCAAAGAGAAAGAGAACTATAAAAGCATTTCATTAATCAGCTCTCAGATTTATTTTAAGGGTGACTTTGTAAGACTGCCTCTCAAAGTCAGTAACTGCTCCGAACAAATAAAAAAAAAAAAAAAGAGAAAACAACAGGATTAATTGTAGGGTCAGATATTTGTCCTCGTCTTGCAATAATGTTAGATAGACCCCGCCCCCCCCCCCACCCCCAATTCTGACCCTAAAAACAACATGGGTGCCGGTGACTATTCAGAGAGATTTATGGAGCCATTATGTTGAGCAGAAAAGACCTCAATAGGTGACTGACAAGGCAGAGACTGCCTGCTGTGCCTGCCATTATAACTCTCACTTATAGCAGTCTGCTTAGCTGAGTGAGCAGTGCATGATTGGTTTAAATTCAACCAAGCAGGTGGTGGGGGGGAAGGAAAACCATTTCCCCCAAAGAATCAATGATTGGCTTTTCATAGACCGAGTTGTGTGTTAATGTATTACTAAGAACAAGCTGTAAAATCATTATCTTTTATCTCAAATAAAATTTCAATAATATTAGCTTGTTGATGCCCTGTGCGCTCACTTGCTCCAAAGTTCAGCTCTTGTGCTGAATTTGCATGGCTTCACTGGTACATAAATTATTATAAAGTAGTGTTGGCCATGTCACAATAGGAAAATGTGATCTGTTACTCACTGAAACTTTACCAATAACTAAGTAGTTAATCATCTCAGTCCAGCATTAGAGTTTGGAGGCATTCGTCATACTGATCATCAACAGCTAGCTTGATGTCCTGTCCTCACAAGAGTTCACATACTCGTCCTGACTCTGAACAAAACCAGGTGCTAAATATGGGATTAAAAGTCTAAAGCATTAGAAAGCAAGCTGAGGCAACACAGCATGTAAATAAATTTAATTCCTCTTCTTCTGGTTGATGCTAACTGCTTTCTTACACCTTAAGCCAAGCTAGCTAGCACAGTCTCAACTGAACGCACAGATAACTGACTTCAACCAGTGACATCTGGCTGTAAATCTGCATATAAATACAGTAGATATATATACAGTATATAAAGGCCAAGAAGACTGTGCAAGAGATAACATAGAACTGGTTATATGCTGAAAATACAACTATTATCGTCTTTTCTAGCAGCAGGACTGTGCTGTTATCATCTGCTCCAACAGTACATTTCAATATTCGAAAAAAAACAGACAGTAAAAGCAATGAGCCTCACACTCCATGAAATCAGTTATACTTTCATGAATCTCCGTGAAAGCATTGTTTCAATTGCATTCGGAGCAGCACGCTGACAAAAGGCCGATTAGGGACTGACCACTAAAGACAGAGCGATCTGACACAGTGTAACAACCCATCACATCTCTTGGCTCTACGTTTTGGGGACTAAATTCCACTTTTACAGCATCATAAATTCAAAAATTCTTTTTTCCACAACTAAACTTGCTGACATTTTAGTCCATCTGATAAATATCAAATAAATAGATGATTTATAACAAAAACAGGTGATCTTACTTTGTGAACTAACTGTTTGAATACTAAACCTTTTAAGGGGATTCTTCAGTCAGGGGTGGAAGGTAAAGTAGTACTGTTATTTTCAAACAGTCTATGAAATAAAGCGCTATGTATTTTGTGTGAACAAGGGGTTCCACATTTCCTCTCATCCAGCCCACCTGGGAATGGGACAGGGGGAAGTAAAGAGGAAGGTTTAAGCTGAGAGACTGCTCCCAGCACCAAGAAATCAGACTCCTAAATAAATCACGACTTGGTTAAAAATAAACTGTAACTGTAGAACTTTGAGTACACGGGTGCCAAAATGGCTCATTGCTTTCGTAGGAATGTACAGCAGCTTACAGGTAATAAGTCTATCAGAGATAAATCTCCAGGATATCCTCTCACAGAGGCCTTCGAGTAGATATTAATATGAACAACTTTGTCATAACAAGCTGAACACAATACAGCCCTTACGAAAACATCCAGCCAGACATTGTTTTGTTTTTGCTTCTCAAAACAAATTCATATAGAGCGGGAAATCAAATACTAAAGTAAACATTTTACAGAGAGTTTTTTTACTATAAATGTCAACAGGAGTGAAGGAATCAATAGGACATCAACTATTACAAATTGAGCAAAAGCAGCTTGTTTTCTGTCTTGACTTTTTCTTCCAACACACACACACAGAGAGAGAGAGAGAGAGAGAGAGAGAGAGAGAGAGAGAGAGAGAGAGAGAGAGAGAGAGAGAGAGAGAGAGAGAGAGAGAGAGAGAGAGAGAGAGAGAGAGAGAGAGAGAGAGAGAGAGAATTGTTCTTTTATTGTCTCTTCAATATCCTTTCTACCCTGCAGGTAGAAAGCAGCCGAGGCCTCTGTGTGTCAGTACTCAGCAGACAAGACTTTAACCCGGGATGAAATAAAAACCTTTATGCACGCTCCAACTTTTAGGTCTATAATATCGGACATCTGCACAGATTCATTATCCTGATGCCTCACGGCAAACTTCCTGTGAAAAGAGACAAATCTCTACAAATGGCCCAAAATAACAGATCCGACACCTAATCAAGAGCCATTGATTTAACATATCCCTCACCATTTCCTTTATGCAAATGTATTTCTGTTAACAATAGCAAGCAGCTGATAATGTATATGTTGCAACCCACTTGTCCAATTCTTAACTATAAGGGTGTTACAAGAAAGAAGACAGAAAAGAAATAGAAATATCTCAAAAAGTACATGTCAGATTTCAGACTTATTGTATATTTTGATGCAAATAGAAATGACATGTCTTCACCTCTTATTCAGCTAAATGACCAACGCCTGAATGCACATCTGAATGCTTTGTAGTTGGAGTTTAGTGCCGAAAAAGGCAGAAATCTTAAGATAGTGTGCTTTATTTCCTGGTCACAACATTATCTGCCATCCTGCGTTCATTTGACTGTAAAATGAAAGTGTCTGAGAATTGAAACCAACAGCATTTACTGAATTATTGAGTGATCCCAGGGTGATAATATCAGGATACTGACGTTTCCTGCATGTATTATCAATTATTCATTGAATCATCTTTCTATTGATGACTGGCTGTAATGCATCCTGCTGTCGTATATGCCCCTGGTGCATTCAAATGATTCTGACTTTCAAACAACAAAATTATGGGAAAATACTGTATTACAAATTAGGATTTTACTCAAGAGGCATCAAACTTCCTACAAAGCTAAAGGCTATTCAGTTTATAAGCCAGTCACTTCCCACGACCTCGAAATGACTCACTGGTGGTTCAAACCGCCATCCGGTAAAAGTGAATATGGATCAAAGCTTCCCTTTAGCCTAACAGACACAAAGTGTACTTACTAAACTAGGAAGCACTCAGTGAAGACATGTTCAATGTGCTATTTTAGGAACAGACAATGTGTAGAATTGCTTGATCTGCTTCCGGATGATCTGCATCAATGTCCAGAAAGATGTGCGGTCGCTATGCTAACAGGAAATATGAAAATAAAACAGAGAACGCCATTTTGCACTAAAACAACAGTTTTGATGACTGGAGTTAATCAAGGCATTTTTAAATTTCAATCTTAATGAGAGTAAGACGACCTGGTGTAGGTGTTAATCTGCTCATAATCAAGTTATTGAATGCCTATCTCTGCACTGACTCTCTGTTCCACCTCTTTGCATCAAGCTTCCTTATGATAATCAGGTACAAGGCTGGACATTGAATACGCCTTAATTGGCTTTGCATGACCCTGAGCCACCAGACAGGTCTGTATTAATTGTTTAACTAGACTATGTGCACCGTTCCCATGATCCCATCATGCCCGTGTCTCTGAGTCAAAGGCCTTCATTAAAATGCAGCGATGAACTCGGATTCTACATTTCTCTGCGTTATCTTCAGGTTGGCAACGCAACTTGACTTTCTGAAACATCTGCTACACATGCTGTGTATATACACACACACACACACACACACACACAAATGTTGAAATCAAGAGCAAAGAGCGCGATGTGACGGCACTTTAAGAGTGATCCAAAGCTCGAATAGACTTTGAGGAATATTCAAACTCCCTTTTACATTTGTGCACATACTGCTCAGCGTTGCCACGCGGGATGGAGCAATTATCATTTCAAAAGAGCGAGTGAAGCAGAACTGGCAGAGGAGATAAGTGCTTAACGGTGAGTTGGGGTCACCTTATTCCCTATGATACAGAGTTGCCCTTGCCTCAAATTATTCAAGCCTGACGGGGGAACAGTGGGAGATCGGTTCTTGAAAAACTCGCAAAGCGTCAATAATGAGCTTTGCGTGTCAGTCAGAATACAGTGTGATGGAGGGCATAATTTCCCTGAGTCTGACCACAACCCGGTTGCAGAAACTATGGCAATCTCTGGAGATGTGCAAGCCACTTATAAGGAAATCACTCTTCTGTGTCTAAAAAGCATTTCTATTAGACTATAAACTCACTGGAAAACAGATTTCACTAATCTCCTTTTGTTTATTATGTGCATCCGGGTTGAAAAGCTCGCCACACTTTTAACCTGATGATCCATTTAGACTAATGTAGTGTGCTGACCAATCAGGAAATCCTCATGATTAGAGCCGAAAATATTGCCTGCCACTCTGGTCTCCTTGTGAAGTTGTAGCAAAGATGTATTAGGGAACACTGCTGCCATCAAAAGCTGCAAATGGCCACAACAGAGGACAACATCTCATTCATCCACCGAGTTGATGATGATGTCAGTCACCTCTGTGAACAAACTCTATGGCGTGACAAAGGAGAGTGGAAGATTCAGTCATGTAATCACAGAATAGAGGCCTTTGTGAGGTCTGGGCCACGCTGTGTTAGCATCACAGCTCATCTGCTAATTACGCCATAAAATCCAAAGACTTGGCGATCCATAGTGGGCTATTCATCTCATGACTTAAACATTGAGTTGGGGGGGGCACGATTAATCCCTGCAGTTAAACCGGTGTGAGGACTCATTTATTTACTCGATTTGACAGGCAGGGCGATAGGATTTAAAAGTGTATCAGATGACAATATTTAGTTGCTGGCCCTTTGTTCACCTTGTCAGACCCACACAGTGCAATCCCATCAGCCTGTTCAGGTATGAACGCTGATGATCTTAACGACAAGCCTTGACCACAGAACTGTTCTCGTTCTCATTCCCATCCCAAGTGGGAACATGACACAGTTTGCCTGAGCCGTTTGTCTGGTTTGCCACCTCATGGCTGTTGGCGGTTTACTCTCTGCAAATATGTCGACATCAAAAGGAACAGCTGATGCACTTCTGCTTTGTTTACTGTCAGGGGCTCCGTCTTTGTCTTTGTGAGCAGTCTCCGCCAATAAAGGAAGTAATAAGTCAACAGTGTGGTCCCTCCTGGCAACAATCCCACTGATAATAGCTGATACATGGGACAGATAAGGAATGGTATCAGCATGAATTTATTCACCTACAACAGTTAGGCATGTTAAGAAAATAACTGGAGATGATCAGAAAAGATGCATTACATTAGAATGAAATGATTTCCAATGAACATGTAATAGAAGAGGGCTCTTAAGTTTCCCTCCTCATCGTCAATATTCCTGCGTCAATCCTTTGAAATCTGAAGAAAACTGCAACACTTCCTCTCCCCAAATAAATCATAATACCTAAACTGTAATCTTTAAAACCGGTACAACTCATTTGATCCTGTACAGTGTTCATACAGTCCCTTATATACATTGGTATGCTTGAATCAATACATGCTTGTAGTTTACTGAATACCTGATGCCCCACAAGTAGGAAATCAAAGCTCCAAAACTAAGCAAAAATTTGTATTTTGATTTTTGAGTGAACTGTCCCTTTAAGAAGGATGTTTAAAAAGAAATAAAACTTCTCTATTCCCTTCAGTAAATTGCTTGCTTATCTCTCAAGTGTATAATAATTTCCCCTTCGGGCCACATGTAACAATACAAGGTCTTTGTTTGTATAGCAAAATAGTATGGTTTGATTTTGTAATTTCCTATGTAAATACTGACTCTCAAGATCTGGGGGACAAAATAAAAACACAATAACTGTATCCATATCACTCCAATTGAAGTAGAAGATGTAGTTGTCGGCAAAGTCACAAGGAAAAACATTCCAGGCACACAGTCTGGTTTCCATTACAAAAGTCACAATTTATCCTTTTCTCTAGATTTCTGTCAAAACAAGAGAAGGAAAACGGGGAAGACGTTCATTTCTCTCTGAAGAGGAACATATTACATAATATATTTCCATCCAAAGGCAGCCACCTTTGTTAAGGCCTCATCCAAGTTGATGCAGAGGGCACTTCTGACAAACTCAAACACTCATTCTGACACAGTGAAGGGATGTAAACCTGCCTTGCAGGCTGCGCCCAACTACAGTTAAACACAGGTCTGTCACGTCTCAACTTTATTACACAAGTGTGAACACGCTTCTCTAGAACAGCACAACTAAAAAGAATACCAGAAATATCGTAGCTCTAATTTAAATTTATAGTTAATCCTCTCAAACCTTTCTTCTCTGCTCAATCTCAGACGTACTTGAACATTATGAGACTGTTTATTATTGCATTAACCTTTTATACGGTGCCCAAATAAAGAACACAAATAATATTAAGTTACATTTTGAGTCTCCAGTGTAAACAGAGCACAAACCACATTCAGTGAATGACAGTGTACTCTCTGCACGCTAGATAAATTTGCTAAACAGCGTAAAGTAAATATACAGTATGTCTTTCAGGACTTGAGTAATCCTGTGGTTGAGCGCGTGTGGACTTGCAGCTACAGACTCTGTGTGAACAGTGATGACCAGGCACGACAACAGTCTCATACAGATGAGTCAAATGAGAGTGGAACACATGGTGTTACTATTAAAAACAGATTTGTTTGTGAAATAATGGTAGAGTGAGCTAAAAGAAAGCAACAGAGGAAGGTAGAAAAGGCAAATTAGGGAAATAAATGTCAGGCTCATCTGCGTGGCCCCAGAGGGGATTCACCTGCATTCAGAGCCCTCCTTTGGCCCAACATCTAAACCTGGCCTGGCCCGCCTTTCTACAGAACCTGCAGGTCATACTGAATATGAATGGCCTTGCAATGGGCAGACAAAGCTATGCGTAGACACAGCAGAAACAGTCAGCAAACTGGCTACAGCGAGGTTTCAGTGAATGCAAATGTGAACCATTAAACTTTATCGCCCATGTGTAAAAGCAAGGCGTGACTTTTCACAGTTTACGTTGCATTAACGCAACAAGAATTCTTGCAGATTCCTCAAAACGACGTGTCTTTCCATGCAAAATGTTCTAGCGGCAGGAAAGAAAAACTACATGCCTTTTTTCTTTCTTTTCTTTTTTTTTTTTTTTTCTTTTTTTTTTTTTTTACACGTTGCTCGTTTTATTTGGGATGAACAACAAACCTTTTGAGATGCATCTGCACAAACTCAACTCAGCTGATGGAAGGGCAGCTTGGCTGGCTTCACTCCCATTAAAATGACTGTTTTCCCCACATCTACGCACTGATCAGGAGGCCGCACAGGGACCCTAAACATTTAAGTTCCCATCAGTTTGTACTGAGCACATCCAGCCCCTCTGGACACTACATGGGATATCACTAACCTTTTGGGGGTTAAATACAACCAGAGTGTACTCCCCTCCCCTCCCCTCTCAACTCTTTTACCACAACCGCTCCACATGCTGACCATTCCTCTGAAGTTGTTACAGTGGGTGGAGTGCTGGGTGGAGTCTGGGTGTTTGTTTTGAGTGTTCGAATGTGTGCGTGATTGTGTGGGCGGGGGTTCTCTGTGCATATGCCAGTGTTTTTCAGAGGAAGAGAGGGAGGATGGGGCAGAAGCATACAAGATGCTTTTTCAAGTACTTCCAGAAAAAAAGGTTTGTTTATGGTAAGAGAGGCAGAAACTATCAGTGTTATTAGTGTTACCGATACCGTATCACACTCTGGTAAAGGGGAGCAGAAGAACAGCAGAGGCCCAAAGGGGAGAGACTGTTTCACGGGTCATTTACAGTCAGATTCCAACAAAGCATATCAGCATCATCTAAACACTGAACCAGGCTTCGGCTCACACGTAACCTCCACATTTGGTCCATCCGTTTAGGATAAAATCCAAATTTTATAAGCACTCATGGTTTGAGCTTCAGAGAAAGAGGAACAAAATATAATTTATCCAGAGTGGATTTGTGTTTGTTTCATAGCAATGCAGAGTGATATTGGAGGCATAACAGATGCCAGCAGGGATAAGAGGAGGCGGCTATTTGGAAGAGAATTACAGGAAACAAGCATGGTGTCATTAAGCAAGTGTAAAGTTGGACAGAGTCAATTCTAAAAGGCTCTACATGGTGCTCACAGACCTGTGTGATTAAACAGGCCTACAACAGCAGCAATTGTGCCAATGTTACTTTAAGTGTGGCGAAAATAAAGCAGAGCCAAAGCAACAGAAACGTTTCTTGTTTGTAGTTTTTGGGCTGAATGCAAATAAGCAGCCGTTTACCCACATTTTGGGGATTTTGCTCAGTGGCAAGCAGCCAATGTGCACATGAGACCCTCATTAAGCACACCCCTGATGGAAATGACATGTAAAGCCTATTCAGGAATAAATTCAAATTATGGGTTAATATCGACTATCATGATTTAAAACATTAGCAGTTTCTAAAAAAAACCTTAATTGACGCTTAAAAGCTCCCATATTAGAATAAAATGCCCCCACAATTTACATATATGCCAGACTAAAGATGTCCACAAAGCAATCTTTCCACCACAAATGCACTTGATTTAGATGCGAATAATTCACTCCGTCTCATATCTCGCCGTTGTAAAGGTGATCAAACCTGAAAACCGAAGAACACCGAGCAGGCAAAAAGATCTTACCATCCACGAGCTGCAGCGCAATAAAAAAAACAAAAACTCGGTCACCGCTCAAGTCTTCACAGTCGTTGGAAAAACTGTCGACAAACAGGAACGTAACACCATTTACGATCCGCGAAGTGCGTTCAAGATTGAGCACGTAGAGTCCGAATGTGTCCGCAAAGTGAAGTCCATCATCCGAGCAGCTGAAGACGAGCCTCCGTTACTACAGACTGAAGACGCTGCTGGTCGCTTTCAAGCTGGTAAACTTTAGCTCCTCCCACAGCGCACGCTGCCTGCAGCAGCAGCAGACTGTGTATGAAGAGCCCGAAACGCACATGGTCACTCATTTCCTCCATCAAGTAAACCAAAGCAAGAAAATATCATCTAAATTCCAGATTACCCTCTATAACTATATATATATATATATATATATATATATATATATATATATATATATATATATATATATATATATATATATATATATATATATATAAATCCCGTGTAATGTAACAATTTGTTATTGGAAATAACAAAATTGGCAGCAAGTATTTATACAAATATTGTGAAGGCCTTTGTACAAACCTGAAACTTGGAGGGGAAAAAAACAGGTTTTGTTGTTTGTTTTTCCATCTATTTATAGTTAATAAAAGTGTAAAAATTCACCATATCACAGTGGGGCACAGAAAGTTGTATCTCCTATAACAATAAAAGCCCAAAGTACCCTGTTCACAAATGCAAAGGTTGGCCAAAAATGCAGCAAATAAATTTTCCTGGACAAGCAAAAAATATAAATACACACAATCTGTAAAGATATAGCCTACAGTACGTTGTCATCATTGTATAGGAGTAGCTATGCATTTTTGTTTCGAAACAAATTCTTAAAGTATTTATCAAATGTGTTTTGCATTATATGGTTTTAGAGAAGTGAAGAGACTCAAATCTTACAGCCACTTCTGTCAGATTCTGACAGTGACAGATTTATTTTAGATTTACTTTCTCTCTTGTCTTCTCTCTTGAACTGGTGTTGATCCTTTTCTCTTTTCTCAGGGCTACCCTGCAGCCGTCAAGCAATGAATGACAACTGAGAGCGTCCACCACAAAGAGAATTACAAGGGATTATGTACGAATGCAAAGAATTGAACACAACCAGACTCAACCATTCATGTAATCTCTTCTCTTTTTTTTTTTGCCCCCAAAAAAATAATAAGAGCGGTGGACACATGTAGTTCTCCTTCAAAAGCTCAAAACGACACACCGCCTCACCTCAACTTCTGCTCTGGACGTCCAATCAAAATTTGACACAAAACAAATTCTCATGCATAACACACAACCATTCTTCACACCCGCATTGGAGAAGATGACATTAATAATTAGTGTCTAGCTCCTTGCTTCCAGTGACATGTGACAATGTGAGAATTTGTCAGATATTTTCACTGTTAACACCAAGAAATGCGATGACAGTAACCCAGCCAGCCGCTGACCGCTTGAGGCTGCATCCTGATGGCCCGGTCTGACAGAACTCTGATCCTTTATTCTGGAAATGTTGTCACTCTCTGACTGGTTTTGCATGACTGTGCCTCGATAAAGCAAAAGTCAACCACTCCCAACTGGAAAAATGTGTGACAACCGGGGGTTAAATCAATGACATTTAATTCTCTCTGTCCCTGTCTTTGTTTTTCTTTGACTATAGGCATGTCTCTCTCTCTCTCTCTCTCTCTCTCTCTATCTCTCTCTCTCTCTCTCTCTCTCTCTCTCTCTCTCTCTCTCTCTCTCTCTCTCTCTCTCTCTCTCTTTCTTTCTTTATTATATGTTTTCTGATAGACAGATGCCAAATCAAGGTTGCTCTCCTTTATCTGCCAGGCCCTCAGTAATCCCTCAAATTCAATCAAGGATTACTTCTGAGAAGATTAAAATCCTCCAACTTGTACAAAAGTCAGGTTTTCAACAACGGGGAGGTGGATGTACCACTCAGCAGTATGAATTCCCCTAAAAATGGGTGGAATTTACTCTATTGCTTCTCTATTTGTTCTGCAGTGATATTTGGTTTATTAATATACAAATACATTAAGCTACCCAGTCCCCCAAATTGTGATTAAGTTATTCAAAAACAAATGGATACAAAATTATAAGTACAAATTAGCCTCTATCTCACACTAAAAAAAAAAGAGAAAAAAAAAAGTGCCGCTCAGCCAGACGTTGGCTTCCCCAAACTGAAGATGCAAAAACAAGATGCTGAATAGCGCTGCAGCTCTGGGTGAATCACTTTGATAAGAATTAAGTGGCCTCCTGGTAATGAGCACGCCGGGGTTTATTTGGAGCATTTTAGACTTTGAAGAAATAATTTTACAAAAAAAAAAAAATCACTTCGAGCTGTTTTTAAGTCCTGAAGGTTGAATTTCACAAACGCTCTGCAGTTGTTGATCACATCACCCTTAATCTGCCGCTGCACTCAAATAATATCCCCTTGTGGTGGCACGCAAAGGCACCAGGAAGCATATTAAGGTCACGGCCACCCATGGAGCTTTTACTGGGGTCAAGTGTATGACAGACTCTTTTAGTAATACACAACACCAGATTTGGAGAGTGTTTTGTGAATGTATCCATCCAATAAGCTTTGGTTCAATAAGATCAAGTCAAGTTTCATCTTTGATCAACCGGCTCAAATGCACTCTAAGTTTAGATGACCTTGATTGTGTGTATTGATCAGCATCAGCTGCATGGGCGACAAAAAGAACTTGCAAAAGTAAAAGTTGAGATTGAGAGGTTTTAAAAATGACTTGATTTGTGAATTATGAAGTGTAATTTTTAGCCATTGTAGCAATGTGGCTTTAGGGATTTTTGGTCGGTTGGTCAGTCCACCACTTTGGTCCCCAGACTGAAATATCTCAACAACTATTGGATGGATTGCCATGACATTTGGTACAGATATTCATGGTCCCAAGAGGTAAATCCAAATGGCTTTGATGATCTTCTGGATTTTCATGTAGCGCTATCTAGGCTTACTTTGTGTTGAGTGATAATTAGCAGATGTTGACAACTATGATTGTGAAATCGGTAAACATTTAACTAAACATACTAAACACTAGGCATATTTTATGCCTTTATACCTACAATGAAGAGGAGGTTATTGTACAAAAACTGTATGTAATACTAGTAGTATCTGTTAGAGGGGATGAAAAAAAGACTTGTTGACATGCAACAAGGTTGAACTCATGATCCCTTGAGCACAAGGTGCTCCCCCTGCAGACCGTGATGAAGCCAGAGCAGCCCGGTGCAGGTGCCTCCCACAGAGCTAACAGCACTGTGACTCAACCCTGTCTAGTACTTTGACAGGTTGGTCATATATCATGGGTAGAAATGACTTGCTGTTTTGATATCTTTAAATCAAACTGCAAATGCTGTTTTATGCACATTTGGGAAACAATGGAAACTGATGTTTCTTGGACCAGATGTCAGTAAAATTTGTGCAAATGTGAAACCATCATCATACATTTAGATTTTTGACTAAGGGCGACCCACATAACTCAGCCAATTAACTATTTTGCACTCTGATACAGTTTAAATCAAAATAGCAAATAATCATATTTTCTGACTTACCTCTAGCAAACACGTGCTAATTAGCAAATAACTCCAACTCCATAGCTTTATATTCTAAGCAGGTTTTTAGTAGCTATGTATGTTCACACTAGAAAAGTGACAACACATACTTGAAGCAACATGCAGATTAAATACCGTACATTTTTTGAGTGAACTGTTGAAGCCATACAAATGTATATAAGAAGGTTGAAGCGCCTTATTTTTTTCCGCCTATAGTCCCGCCTTACTGTGCTATGATTGGCTAGTATTAATTGCCTCTACTGTTTGGCTCCTTTTACAGATGGGAGAAGTTTGCCTGTAGGTATTTATTTTAACTCAAACAAAGATCAGTTCCTGACAAACTTAACCAAATAAGTTTGTTGCCTAAACCTAAGGACTATTTTTCCAAAATGCAATTCACAAAGGAAATGTAGGGAGCAGCCAACAGCTGAAAAAGATTAAACAAATTGTGGGTGGAGGTGAAACGACTCCAAAACATTTTGGAAAACAAGAAAATAAGCATTACATTTATAATGGAGAGCATGAGTTTTTATAATGACAGCACAAATAAAATTCCTTTCCCCTTTATTGTATTTGGGTCAAAGCAGAAATCTCAGGACCAAATACCCCAAGATCTGAGCACACACAACTATACTATACGCATGGCTAGACACCATTAGAGGTATGTGAGAGAATATGGGTGGTTTTTTTGTAATTTGTATGAACTGACCCTTTAAGAAACCACAGAAATGCACTCATGTCGTGGTAGAGTTGGTGACAGCCGGAGTGACCGCATCAATGAGAAAAAAGAGAGTAAATCACTGTTGCCTCAGGTGGAAGCTCATGTCCATATCAAAGACAGCCTTTCCATCCATTCCTGGAGCCTCATTGCCACCTCTCCTGTCTCTCTCTCCACCTGATACTTGTCAGAAGTAGGCCTAAGTTTATAGTGACAGGGAAAAAAAATAAACAGGAGATGCAAATCATGTCATCTGCTTTAACTGGCTCTTTCATTCCTGACATGTTCAATCATCTCAGGGTGCGTTTTTAATGGTTTTTGGTTCCCCCACATAATTAAAGCTTAAGCATTGGTAAAGAGGTTTACCAGCTAACTTGTCAACACAGTTCATCATAGAAAATAATATGTAAAACTTGATTTAAGCTGAAGATGTGGCATGAAAGAAGGATGTGAATCTATCAGGATTAGCTTTATTTTTGCTCCACAGGCCAGTAGTGGTCAAATTAGAAAAATAAATACAAACAAAGTAGGAAAACAGATAAAGACAGAGCCTGACATGTGGCAAAGATTAGGAAATGAACTCGAACCCTTGACACTACAAGGAGATACTGGAGCTAGCGGAACTGTTTGGATGCACCTTTATCTTCCTTAATGAATGAGAACCAATATCTGCTGTCTGACAGCGTCTGTGCACACACCGGGGAAAGATGTTATGAGATTATTACATATAAATGTGGTCCGGTTTTCTCCTGAGAGCTTGGGGGAAGTGACGTCAGTCACGGCCAGCGCAGTTAAAATTAAGAAGTCAGTGTATGTGTTTGCTCAATTCATGGATTTTCTTTGTCTGGCTCTTTCTTCGTGGTTTTGAAGCAGGGAGGCTGTGGATGCCGCAGTAGGAGGGCATAGGTGAAGGTCCTGCACAGCTGCACAGCGGAAGGGGGAAGGCTGTGGAAGAAAGCCTCCAGGCACTGGGAATGAATTAATGAGTTTCTGATTTTTTTATGAATTTATCAGCACAAAGAACTTTATTAATCTTGACATTAAATATATAGTATAGAATTAAAGGGGAATATCATTAAATGTAACAAATTGCCTTGGTATTTCTTAACCTAATGGCAGGTTTATCCATTAAGTGTTTGAAATTAAAAGCCAGAAAATCTAAATTTGGACCCGCGCCATTTTCACTCTGTCGAGGTTTGTGTTACAAAAAAACTGCAAACAGACAGAAGGAAAGCTGCTTAGACAGCAATGCAAGATAATCCTACACGGGTATTTTAGTAGTTGTAGTAGTGACATTAGCACAAATGTAAAGTGCAGGAACAAACAAACAAACTAGATTTTTAACACGGATCATCCATATTTACCTTTCAACCTTGTGTTCTGTGTTTGAGTCTCTGTTAATCAACTGTAGTTCATTTGCAGACACACAGCCTTTTAGTTTTGAAGTATTCATTGTTGTTTTTTTCCAATGCAGTTACACATTGAACTGAATTAGATATTGGAAGTTAAAAGTGATAGTATTTCGTGGACAGTTTGGATGAAATAGTTCTTCAGTGTTTTCACTGCTTTCAGTAGAACCAGAGCAGCTATTGGTCTGTTTTTTCCACAAGAAAGCCCCACATCATCATGTTTCATTCTTAGGAATACTTGTGGCGTTTCTGTTTAATCTGATTAAAAAAATAACAGCTGACAGTATTCATGTAGATGCCTTTTCAATATATGTGAGGACAATAAAACAGTGACTGAAATGTATGTGAATCTTTTTCTCTGCTGTAGTCAGGATCCAAATTGGTCACACAGCTGGCAGAGTCGATGACATATTGATTGAATCAACCTTTTTAACTTTCCTCGTCTTTCACAATTCTACCTTGAGTGAGCTCAAATATTCATATTCACTTTAGTTGATTGGTTTGACGTCAGCACAC